>NC_143021.1:74608591-74760091 GCF_055824585.1 Amblyomma mixtum | reverse complement strand
GTGTGGCTTTGTTCGGTCTGCGGACGAAAGTTGTATGTAACTTAAGCAATTCGAAAGATACGGGAAGCGCCTGAAGCTCTTCTGGAACACCGGAATCCCGTACTGCGTCGACATTGGTGTAAAGAAGGCTTAGTGCACATGTGATTGCCTACGAAGGTATGTATCCAGTACACTTCTTGGAACTTTGCTTCTAGGACAATGCAGCATGCTCATATAACATTCGTTCACAGGACAGTGGGAGCAGTAAGCGCGAGGAGATGGCTTCCCCAAGTGTGTGCTGTTCTCACACTTTCGGGAGCTGCGGGAGCCCTCAACTCGCGCGACTAATTCCCACTCCTCTTCAAAGTTGCGGGACGGAGTGTTTTCGCATCTTGTTAATTTTTAAGGCATCGCTATGTTCACTGTGCCTATATAAAGAGTGACAACGCGCGAAAGGCAGACCATAGGAAGCACGTGAGGTCGCAGTGGTTCGCAACGGAAGCTTTGCGGCTTTCTGTGCACAGTCGCGTACAGTGCTGCGCAGGTTAGTGCCCTAAGGCCCATGAGAATAAATAAAGAACAGATACATTGTCAAATATGGTGTGGAAAAGTGAGAGCTGTTATTGCATTATATTTATTGAGGTGTTTGTTAAAGTGCATTGTCTGTTATACTTGCAGCATTAAACACTTCTATTAATTGGTTCCAATGTTTTTACTTGGGCTACTGCATTGTACCATTTGTTTCACATGACTGATGTTTGCCGCGTTCTTTTTTATTTCAGAAATCCTGTGGGTGGGAAGATTACGGATGTGTGTCCCAAGCTTGCTACATTTGAAGAGTCACATTTAAGAAATTTTCCGAATGTAACCCATTGCTCTGCTGATGTATCATCAACCACAATAAAATATGCGTGCTATGCATCAAATTGTTTTTGGTTTTATTGCATTGCGCGGAGTGAAAAAAGCACGCATGCACCATATATGCGAATATTCGAGAAAGATCCGCCAATGGACGTACTCAACTGGACGTCCGTCGGCGGGCGAACCGTATACCTTTGGCCACCTTTCGGACGGCCGACGGACGTCTACCGGCTGTTTGCCGATATTCAGCGGACGTACAGAACATCCGAAACAGACCTCTGTCGGCCGTCCGAAGGATATCGGTGGTTGCTTGGGAAGGTCGACGCAGTACGGGATTCCGGTGTTCCAGAAGAGCTTCAGGCGCTTCCCGTATCTTTCGAATTGCTTAAGTTACATACTACTTTCGTCCACAGACCGAACAAAGCCACACATTATAATAGAGCTATAAAGCTCTGCGCGACAACACTACGCGACAAAACAACAGCGCTACGGAGCCGTACTGATGGATTGGATTGGACTGACCACGAAGTGACATCTATGATGATGGTGATAGCAGAATGCACGGGAGTTTTGATACTTACGAATGGTTTCAATGGCAAGTTTAGCTAGCAAAAAGGTGGATATGTCGCAGAACTCCACCAATTTGGAGAAGTTTTATCATTATAAAACTAGGCATTGAGTTCTTGCAAAATTCTGCAACACGTGCTTCTCCTCTTAGATAAATTTAGCTCGTTGGCTGCTCTTGCACTGCAGGTAGGAGTGGAATCGCACCAATTTACAAAAATCTTCGCGTCAAACCCTCCAACTGATGCAAATAAAACAGTATACATACACGAAAGACGCGAATATTCTGTGAAATAAAAAACGTCCATACTCATGGCCTGGGAAAATACTCGGCCTTTAATCCTTCGGACGTACACCTCGTCTCTCATGCGGATATACAAAAGTCGGCACTGTCCGTACGTCCGGCGGACGTACGAATACGGATATCCGAAATCGGATTGTGTTCGTACGTCCGATGGACGTCCGATCTCGGCAAAGGACGTTCGGATCTAGCTCGTACGTCCGACGGATATCTGTGGTTGCTTGGGTCTGTCGGCCGTCCGAAGGATATCGGTGGTTGCTTGGGGAGCTAACCGGAAAAAAAAAATTCGCTCTCGCCCTACCAAAAGCTTGCCGTCCCGGTTAGCTCAGTTGGTAGAGCGACTGCTCCGGTGAAGCGGTGGTCCCGGGTTCGAACCCCGGACCAGGACGAATTTTTCTTCAACTACGAAGTTTCTGAGGAAGCTGTATAGCTTTCCTTTGTAGCCGTATGGCTGCGCTCGGGTGGATGCCAATGAGTAATTACTCCCTTATTACAAATTTACTACATCTTGGGGGATTCCCCTAAACATTTGACCAACACTGTTCCCACTTCGAGTTATTGATCAATTCGCTCTCGCCCTACCAAAAGCTTGCCGTCCCGGTTAGCTCAGTTGGTAGAGCGACTGCTCCGGTGAAGCGGTGGTCCCGGGTTCGAACCCCGGACCAGGACGAATTTTTCTTCAACTACGAAGTTTCTGAGAAAGCTGTATAGCTTTCCTTTGTAGCCGTATGGCTGCGCTCGGGTGGATGCCAATGAGTAATTACTCCCTTATTTCAAATTTACTCCACCTTGGGGGATTCGCCTAAACATTTGACCAATAGTGTCATTAGCAGCCGTGTCAACAGATTTGTCCGCGTTTTGGCGTCACTACTTAAAAAAAAAATTCGCTGTGGCTTAGCTCTGGTTAAGCCTGAATATACAAGCGAAACGCTGCATTTATGCTTCGTTTGACGTCATGGCTGTCGCAGTTCGCGCACAATGCACTGGGAGCACCACGATAGCGGTGTAGATTTTGAGCCAACTCCCTCGCTATCACTTCTGGGTCTTCTTTCTTCCTTCCATGGCGAATGTCTGCGCCTCTTCTACAGCCGCCACCGCTCACGCGTTATCGCAACGCCTTGCGAAAGAACCTTCTCTTGGGACTGCGGCGGAGACCGCGCGGAAGCGGCGAAGGGTAAACCGGTGGCGAGGAGGAGAACGGGCGGGGTGGCGAGGAGGGAAAGGGCGCGCCACGGCGGCGCCCAGGGGTGGCCCACGCGAAGCGCGGTGTTGACGAGCTTAGTCAAGCTTTTCGCTTCAAAACACTGCGTCGAAGCTGGGAATCGAACCACGGCCTTCGGCATTTGAGGCGGAAACGCTACCACTCCGCCACGAAGGCTTAAAGTCTGAGCATGAATAAAGGTGCATCTAGTAAATCCATGGCTTTCATAAATAAAATAAAAGGAATAAAAATAAATATAGGAAAAATAAACGAACAATTAAAATAAGAAAGGAAACAAAAATGAAATGTGAAAAGTAGCAAACCACACAAATAAGAAACAAACAAATATAAAATGAAGAAATAAAACGTGAAAAAGTAAATCAAAACCAAACAAAGCGCCAAGAAACCGTTCTCGCTTTGCAGCACTTCAGGGAGCCAAAGTGGGCCCCCAATTTTTTTTTCTTTCTTCCTTTCTTTCTTTCTTTATGGAGCATTTAAGAGAAGTTTATTTGTACTCTCGATCAAAAAGGGGCATCTGTCCCTCTACAAAAACAAGGATACATTGCGGCAACTGATGTCGCCCTATACACACACACACACACACACACACACACACAGGGAACGTAAGTGTCCAAAAACAAAGTGTCCAAGAAAGGAGCAAGCCTTTATCTACCAAGTCAGTGCTTTGCACGTCACTTCAGAGGAAGCAGCTTTGCGAAGATGCCACATTCTCAAACACTCAATGCGGCGCTACTTTGTTGACAAATTTGTGAGAGCACATATCTATTTGGGCAAATGTATTATTGTGTAAGTAATAGCTTTTATCAAAGAGAGAGTGTGTAGAGATCTTTTAAAACATGCGTGCACAAATACACCTTAAAAGCATTTTGACACGTTTTACAACACCTTTAAGCGTGTTTCTGTTCGCTGGTCGCAGCAGCTAAGCGGCCACGGCCAGTGTTGCCCACGCCCGTAATGCTTCCCGCCCGTTCGCACCCGGTGGTGGTGGTGGCGGTCAACGTTAAGAACCTAGGTTGGTGGTGGTGGTGAAAACATTTAATCCGAAAGGACAGGGTGTGTGGGAAAGGGCATGCAGTCGGTGCAATGGTGCAAGCGGGCGTTTTTGGCGCAAGATGGAGGCAGAGGTGATTCGTTGGTGCTGCAGACCCTTTCACGGAGGTCCTGACAGCTGTGTACCGTGAGTGAGTCTGCACGGGGGGCTGAGTGCATGCAGCCGGAGAAATCCGGAATTAATCTTTTTGAGCGTCACAGAGGTTTCTGACAGCTCCGCTAAGACACTTGCGTGGCTCTGTTTCATTCCACCTTGGCGGAGATGTCATATATTGCCATATTGTAACCTAAGGCAATGCCTTTAAGGAGAGTTGATGCAGGTGAAGACAAATTTCTTTCACTGTAAACATAACCGTAGTTTTCTTTGTCCAGATATATGCTATACATTATTGCTTTCTCCATTCTTCCAGCGTATGTGTTTCTGGATATAATATTGGTAATTGCTATAAGTGTGCTCTAGTATCTCAGCTGGTGGCATGCATCTTTTTATCTGGGTTTTCAGGTTCTTTTTTTTCTTTACATATCCGGAGGGGTTTCCCTTCTGGCTGTAAAAACTTTAGAGCGGGCTACAGGCACATTCGCTCCGCATGATTTGTTTCTCAGCGGAGGAAGGATTTATTGCCAGGTGAATGGCGCGCAATATGAGCTCTTTATTTAATTATTTTTCTTGTCTTTTATTTGTAGTGTTTAACCCCAACTGTAGCATCTCCTTATGTAACGCCTTCGGGCCTCTAAGGATGAAATAAATTAAATGAAATCAGTTAATTGCCAAATGTGGCATGTGACAGTCATTAATTGAAACCAGTGCAAGCAGGTCTTTTATGGTGTGTGGTTTCAATAAATAAGCCCAATTTAGAGAGACCATGCAAATATTTTACAAGGTAACATGTAACAAATATAAAGGGAATTTCTCATGTGGTGGTTCAGAGTTCTTTTTAACTTCAATACAAAGACTGCTAAGGCCTCTGTAAAACTGTGCAGAAAGAATAAACTCTCGTGTGGTTCTCCTCTTGTCCTTAATCAGTTTTCCCAGTTTTCTTTCAAGATGCACACCCACCCTAGGCTGTGCAAATGCGTTACTTCAACTTATTTTATGTGTGGAACAATCTTCACTTCAGTGTATTAGTATGACTTCATAGTGCGGGCATGCAGTTTGTAGATGGCAGGAGGCTAGAAAGTGCTTACTTTGGGAAGGCCTCCTAAATCCGTCTTCCTTTGCTTTGACACCATTCTACAGTTCTTGATACTGCAGTGCTCTTTGTCAGTGTCTGCTGCAGCAGACTGGGCTGTATAAGAGACTCCATGGCCTTTCAGGTGCTGTATATATATATATAGAAGTTGTTTGGTACTGTAAAACACAAAAAGAAGTAGGGGGCACACCTTGTAGCTGCAGATTAGCCCTGATGTAGTGTGCTGCTTGGGATGCAACGCATTGAGGTTCTGTTATACCATATAGTTTTTATCGACCACACACAGCCTCACTGTGGCCGCATTTTAATCAGTTTCATTTTTCAAGAACTGTTCTGGAAATATTTTTGCATTTCTTAATGTTAGTGGGCATGGGAACAACGCTACAATGCAGCCGACCAATTTGTTCCGCTTCTGCCTGTTCCAGGTTAGTTACACATCTTCTAAGCGCTCCAGTAATGGATTCCTTGTTGTGTTCCCGTACCCACAATTGCTTTTGAATCATGTGCATGAGTGTTTCTGCGTAATGAAATTTCTGCTGTGTGGGGATGTCGAACTGAATCCTGGGCCGAACAAAACTGGTGCCGCGAAGAATGCCCAGTCGGTTCAAGACGCTCCGGACAGCGGAAGCGAAGCAGTTTTAGCATTGCTTCATGACCTTAGGGACCGTTCTGCTAAAATTGAGGAAGGACAGGAGCGTATATTCAGTTCCTTGCAAGACCTCACAGCCAATCAGAAAGAATTGAGCGGACAGATTGCAGAGCTTTCGATACGCCTTAATTCTGTTGAGGATAAACTAGAGCTTCTAGATGAAGTTCGTGAAGATTTGGCGACGGTGAAAGAAAATGCTGAAAGGGCACCGGACGAAAATGAGAAGTTAAAATCCGTTTAAACGATTTAGAGGATGGGTCTCGAAGGGAAAATCTGGTGTTTTTCAATGTTCCAGACGTATCGACTGAATCATGGGCTGAATCTGAGAAAAAGGTACGGGAAAATATTGAAGATGAAATGTCTGTAACCTTAGCTGAAATGGACATTGAGCGCGCCCATAGAATTGGTACGGCTGGACCAGAGAAAACGTGACCAATACTGGTCAAATTTTCGCATCATAAAATCAGAGAAAGAGTTTTCGGTGCAGAGACCAAATTGAAAGATTCAGACGTCTCAATTAGCGAAGATTTTTCTCAGGCCACCAGGCATGCGCGGAAGAAACTTGTTCAATTCGCAAAACAAACTGAGCCCGAAGAATCATTTAGCCTCCGCTACAACAAGCTTATTCTTAAGAAAAGATGTTACGTGTACTGCCCTATAGCTGATAGTGTCCGGGAAAACAATTCAACACGTGTTGTAACCAACTCGATCAAGCCCTTCAATCCCTTCTTCTCCAAGATAACTAGATAAAGATGAGCATCGACCTGCGCAAACACTTCAAAACATTTCTATCCTTTTCACTAATATACGCAGTGTTTTTTGTCATCGTGACAGCTTATCCTGCACCGCCAATACCATGGGGGCTGATACTATCGTACCAACAGAGACTTCGCTCAATGAATGCGTGCGCAATAGCGAAGTATTTTCCTCACAAAAGTGTTACCATATATTTCGTTGTGACCGCCCTTCTGGCCGCGGCGGCGGCAATTTAATCGCTGTATCTGAGGATATAGAATGCTTTGAAGTTAACCTTGATACTACTCTGGAGTTCATTTGTGTCCAGATCAAAATTAACAACAAAGCTCTCCTCTTTTGTGCATGTTACCGTCCACCATCTTCTGCCGTTGGCTTTTGTAATGACCTCCATGACATTCTTAACATAATTCAAACAAGGTTTCCTAATCGGCCTATTTTTCTTTTTGGTGACTTTAACTTTCCTGCCATTAACTGGTCAGACACTCATTTAGGCAACGATGGATCATCAGAATCAACAAGTTTTTCAGCACTTTGCTCCACCTTTTCATTAACACAGGTAGTCACACAAGCTACAAGGGTGACATCTACAAGCTCAAGCATATTAGACCTTTTGCTAACTAGTTCTCCAGACCTTGTTTCCGACATAAGCTACTTGCCAGGTTTAAGGCCCGTTCACACTTGCGAGTCGCAGAGGTCGCGCGACTGTTTTGGTCGAAAAGCGACAGTCGCAAACGGTCGCCCTGGTCGAAATGCGACAGTCGCAGGCCAGTCGCTCGCTGCTCGATTTTTCAGCTTCGCGACTGCGAGTCGCAAACCGCTGAACCAATCAGCGGCGCTTCGGAAGTTGACGAAAGCGTCACCTACATCCGGTTGTTCATTCCCGGCGGCAAGATCAAAATCGGCGTCACACCAGCGTGGTCACTCAAAAGATGGAGTACTCCGCAGAGCTGCTCATCAACGCTGTGCGCGAGTACAGATTTTTGTATGACAAACACCACCCCGAATTTAAAAACCGAACTAAAAAGGACTGCACATGGGAAGAAATTGGAAGACTATTCGGCTTAACCCGTAAGTATCCCGCGTTTGTTTTTTAGATGTGCTCAGTTCGTATTGTTGTAGCATGCATGACGAGGGCAGCATGTTTTTCCTCACAAGAGCGCGTGCTCATGTTTACACACGATGAAAACATATTCCGAACTTGATTTTTCCTTCTACCGCTTGGCGTTCGTCCCCGTTTCGCTCGAAATCGGAGAAGACTAGGGCCGAGACGTGTGTTTTTACGCTCGCGTAAAAGCGTGCATTGTGTGCACGTAGACACGTGCGTTGGCTACTGCGAGGACAGTGTACGCTCGGCCTCTTATCTTTTTTTCTCTCCCCGCGCCTTGTGAAACGCTTGCTCAGGTGCAAGTTATTATTGCTACGCACTTCCATGCTCACCCAACTGCGGTACTTCGACGACAGCACAAAATGTGCACATGCGGAACATGCACGTGCATCAGCATCTCCATGCAGCACAAAGTTCTAGAGATAAGCCACAGCAGTGATTACTTGAAAGAAGCAACACTTTGAGCTTTCAGGCACAGTCAGACAAAACAAGCTGAATGCACAGCGTTTTTTGAATGATGATTATTTTATTTGCCATATATATTCATGACAACGTTTTTATCTTCCAGGCACCCAGGCAGAGAAAAAATTTAAAAATTTGAAGGATATCTACATTAGGAAACGCCAGGAAATAAAAGAAAAGCAGAAGAGTGGAGCTGGGGCGGCAGATATCCCTACTGTGAAATGGCCGCATTTTGAATCCATGATGGAGCTCATGGAATCTTCACTGCAGCCTGCACTGTGAGTTTAATTTGCTGGTGTAATGAGAACTTTTGCAACACTTGATGTAGAAATACATGTGAAAAGGAGAACAGAGCCAGAGCAAGCATAATGTGACTTTTACAAGGCCAAAAATATGGTAGTTGAACAACACGGGCATCTCATAGAGCACTCCATTGAACAAACGCAGGCACCTCATAGCATGAAAGTGATTGTTGGGGTAGTCTAAGCAGAAAGGCTAGTTTAGTGTTATCAAACTATATGCTCAGTGCCTCTAGCAGTATTCTTGTTACATATCTACACTGCTAGCAACATTAAGCTGAACGCTAGGATTTCTTTTGCTAAGGCAGTCAATGTCCAAGTCACATGTTTACAAGTCACCCTCTCATCTGTGCCTCAGTGCATTGAGCAGTAGTACTGTTATCTCTGCGTGTAATCAAGCAGCTGTATTTGCTTTCATGAGAGTGGATCATGAAATGTTGAACTACATAATTTGTTTTTCCAGAGTCCTATGCAGTACAGAGGAAGATGGTACAAGGTGAGAAACAAATAGGCCACTAAAAAAACAACTAATCTTGCGCAAACAAATTTCACAAGCAACTGCACTTGGTTATTCAAAAAGTTCATTCTGGTGTAAAATATGTACGTTAATTTCTTTTCAGCTTTGTCCATGCTGCTGATGACGGTGGTGAAAGGTTAGTGACAAAAAGGAGGCTTTTTAGGTACAACCTAAGACCTATACAAGGCAACATGGAAATAAACATGATAAATGAACTGCCGATTGAGCAGCTGGCCAACTTAGGCCTGTGGAGATGGATCGTGGGCACCAGTCATCGTCAGGTCTCCACAAATATATTCGGCTGGACGTGCTCAGCCAGGCTTGGATGGAACAGCGCTGCGCCGGCCTTGCAGTTAAGCAGCCATGAAAATCCAGTCTGCGCGTGCTTGGCAGGCGTACTGGGACAGTCGTAGTCTTCGGCTGCCAGACCACGATGGCACGCTTCAGGGCCCCCCCTCTAGCGATGAAGCCACGAGCAAGGTGTGAATGGCGAAAAGCGGATAGGCTTGGCGCAAATCGTACGCGACGAGGACTGGCACGGTCGGGAGGGAATGCAGCGGCACAGTTAGCGATGACGTCGGTGTCAAGATGAGCAGGTTTAACGCGGTCAACTGAGATTGTGTCCTGCAGGCCGTTGATGAGCAGGAGAAAGTGCTTAGGAGCACGCCGGAGCACTTGGTACGGACCATCGTATGGTGGCCGTAAGGGCGGGCGTACGGCGTCGTGGCGAACAAAGACGTGAATGCACCGCTGAAGGTCGGAGGGGACGTGGACACGACGGGAATACTGGCGTTGACGTGGTGGAACTACACTGCTCATAGCGCTACGTAGGCGGTAGGCGTAATCTGAGACGTCAGCAGGCGTGGGTGGTGAGGGCTCGAAGAATTCGCCAGGGACACAGAGAGTAGTGCCAAACGTTAGCTCTGCTGCACAGGTAGAAGAGTCACTGCGAAGTGCAGTGCGGAGACCAAGCAGGGCGAAGGGTAGGCGCTCAATCCATGGCGAAGGAAAAGCGGACGTCAGGTCTCCACAAATATATTCGGCTGGACGCGCTCAGCCAGGCTTGGATGGAACAGCGCTGCGCCGGCCTTGCAGTTAAGCAGCCATGAAAATCCAGTCTGCGCGTGCTTGGCAGGCGTACTGGGACAGTCGTAGTCTTCGGCTGCCGGACCACGATGGCACGCTACAGGCCCAAAAGTACAGCAGGAGCAGAGCTTTGAAAGCAGTCTTTTTTTAAAGCGGTCTTGTTTAAACTGTTGCCATCAGCGAAAACAAAGAACATATTCATGGTGCCTTTGCACAGTCTGTTATCATGCTGCTGCATATTTATCCTTGATCTCTGGCATTGCAGCTCCACGCAGGCAACGCAGGAGGGGCATGTGGAGCTACTGCCTCAGGCCACTGGCAGCGATGCCGAAGGAGAAACCTGGGAGCAAGAGTAAGTAAAATTTGCAATACCCTGGTAGATTTTCACATTCTTGTCGTCCACCTACTTTGCACTAGGTTGTGTTCTGCTATAAATTGCACGTGCAAGAAAAGTGCCCTAATGATACTCGTCTTGCAGATGCAGTCCTGACGTGCATGAGCAGGATGCTGCTGAGCCGACACCTGCAAAACGGTACGTGGGCAGAGTTTCTGGCAAAACAATTACTTTGCTAAACAGGCGGACCAAGACAAGTTCTTTCGTCCAATGAAGAAAACTTTGTATTGCATTATAGGCCACGCACGTCGCAGAAGAGAACAACAGAAAATTCTGGGTGAGTTTTGCAATCTGATCATTACTGAGAGTGTACATGTTTGTGTTCCCAAAGTTGAAGGCATTTGCAGTAAGGTTAACTGTGAGACTGCGGTTTGTCTGTTGCTCTCCCTTGTCCAATCTCTTTTGCCCATGATTTCCTTCCATGACGGTTGGTGAACTGACTAACCAGTTTGCACTACACTAAATTGCTTGGTCTGCAGGAATGCTGGCGATGACGTCATGAGGGCTTGTGTGAGCCATTTGGCTCAGATTAGGGAAGAGCGGCAACAGCGGCAACAGCAGAGGGATCCCATCGGACTTTTTTGTATGCTGTTGGACGCCCGCATGAGACTCATGCCACAACACCTGGCTGAAGACCTCATGCACAACATTGAAGTCATGACGTATAGCCTGCAGGTGCAGGGCAGGATTGAATAATTAACATACAGACTGTTCCGAAATTAAAGGCGCGCTGTAGAACGCTGCTCACAGCTAAACCAGTGAATTGGTTGAGCTCAAATTTCGTGCAGAAATGGCATTTGGTCGGCAGAATTGCTTTCTACCACATTTCTTTGAGGTACTTGCCTTAATCAATAAGAAGAAGTCGGATATTCCCATAGTTTGCAGCAACGATGAAATGAAATGGGCCAGTTTCTCTGCGATTGTATTGGTGGTGTCGTCTCGTTGTTGGCCATGGAGATTCGGCAAAGGAGGTGGGGCAGAGTTTTGTGGGAGGTTTTGAAGGTGCTCTACCCTAAGAAAGTTCAAACTTGGTGCAGTTTTGGCCAAACTAAGCCTTTTGTGGTCATTGATAAAGCAGTTGCTGAAAAGTCTTCAAACCTCCCACAAAAGAACCCCCTCATTTGCCTAATCTCCATGGTTGACCAACGAGATGGCACCACCAGTGCAATCACCGAGAGAGCGACCCATTTCGTTTCGCCGTTGCTGCAAACTATGGGAATATCCGACTTCTTCTTATTGATTCAGGCAAGTACCCCAAAGAAATGTGGTAGAAAGCAATTCTGCCGACCAAATGCCATGTATTTGCGATAATTGAGCTTGAACAATTCACTGGTTTAGCTATGAGGTGCATTCTATGGAGCACGTTTAATTGCGGAACACGCTGTAGTGTTGATGTGCTTTTATTTTTCATTAACTGCAAATGTTTTATACAAATGAATGTGCAATTGCAACTCAGTCATTTTTTAGGTTCCTTTTTTAAGCGCTACAATGTAATTTATAGTACTCAAGTTAACATATGCTAATCCAGATTTTATTGTATTGAACCGCAGAAGTTCCCATTTTTAGCCCTGTTTTACGTGACATGACTGAACTGTGATATTTTTTGTGCTTTTATTTTTCATTAACTGCAAATGTTTTATACAAATGAATGTGCAATTGCGACTTAGTCATTTTTTATGTTCCTTTTTTAAGCGCTACAATGTAATTTATAGTACTCAAGTTAACATATGCTAATCCAGATTTTATTGTATTGAACCGCAGAAGTTCCCATTTTTAGCGCTGTTTTACGTGACATGACTAAACTGTGATATTTTTTGATCCCAGTCCCTCATAGCCCGAGTCGCTTTAGGAAGTTTAAACCCATAAGCCCTCACCCAGCCACACTTTGTGTAAGGTTGGCTGTAGAATTGTAATATCACAGTCGAGTTTTCTGGGGCTTGACGTCCCAAAGCAACTCTATAAGGGACGTCATAGTGGAGGCAGGGATTGAACCTGCATCTTTTAGGTCAACAGTCTGGCACCGTAACCACCGAGCCACTGCGGCGACGTGACTGCCCTTAAAAGTACAAGTTAATATCGATGTGCCTAGTATTTATGTTCCTGTTTATTTTTTGTGATCAATGTGATTATGTGATATTTTTAAAATAAGGAACCGATAAAAATTACCAATGGCTTTTTACTTACAAACACTTGTGCAATCTTCATCTTCAACTACTCACTGCTAATGTTACTTGCACTTAATTTATGAATGACCTCACTTCATGCATTGTTCTTATGAAAGAAGCTCATATTTTCCCTCTTCATGTAAAAGTACCATCTGTTGCAAAAGTTTACAGTGTGCTATACCCTTAGAAGCAAAGGCATGGAGGACTGTCAACTTTTGCTACAGACAGTACATATTTTTATCAAGCAAAACATCATCTTGCAAGCACTTATTGTATAAAATAAAATGCACCATTGTGTAACCCACCTCTGGTTACTCGTGATTTCCGGTCACCATTCCATGTTGCCACGGTACTGCACCTGCCGTGACGAAGTGGTGCGTGAGCTTTTCACGTACTTGCTTGGCATGCCTGGGAAGAAATTGCACTCAAGTTATATTTCATTATCTTGATAAGCCAACTCCAGTGCTGCATGTCACACAGTGCCGAAATGCTCCGAGCCTCTGATGTGTACCATTATAAACGAGGACTTCTGAAACTGGGTTCTACAGAACCCTCTAGTTTATTGGGTTACTTTTTTCCTTTGAGATTTTCTGTACATAAGAAATCAAAACAAATTACATGAGGTTTAGTAAGTTGAACAAGTATGATTGACAATGCCGGACACCTAATGTATGCGCCTGTTTTGGTGGCACATGTAGTGCAATGATTGGAACAAACAGCTGTATAACAAACCACATACCGTGTTGCGTTGCAGCCTGTGAGCCTTTGAGCCCTCAAGGCCGAGCTGGAGTCGTCACTCCTCCAGCTTCCAGGACAGAGGCGGCCCTCCCAATCTTCAGCGTCGGCAGAGCCTGGCGGGCAGTACATGGAGGAGGATTCTGCGGACTCTTTAAGGAGATAGTTGTGCAGCACTATGCATGCACCAACATATCTATTGATGTTAACTGTTTTTGCCTTAAAGGGTCGCCGCAGAATCCTCCACCTCTGTGCCAGGATGCCAAACGCATTTTCGATGATGCGGCGTGCCCGGCTCAGCCGATAATTAAAAATCCGGCGCTCGTAGTTTGACTGCACCGCAGTTTCATGCAGGGCTGAAGACAAGAACATGAGTGATGAAGTATAGAGAACATTTGCATGCACTTCTCAGTCGCAAGCAATGCACTGTGAGACCAAACAGTCTACTTGTTTGCATGGGAAGCATGACCTTGGAGCCTTCAGTGAAGCTGAAAAGTTTCAAGCATGAAGAATACTTAAGGCTCATGCTGCTGCCAAGTGTAGAAAAGTTACTGCATGTGTATTGTTTTTTCTAGTACTCCTGCCAATGCACACCTAGAGCGGCATTTCTGTAATGTGATTTCGATACACTTGTTAACAGCAAGGTCACCGGTTTACAGGAATGAACCACAAACGTCCTAGTTAGATGAAAAAGTGACACTGCAAAGGCTGGGCTGACAAATTTGTGGCATGCAACACAAAACTCTTAGAATGCTTTACATGGCCTGTGTTACAGCTTTCTTGAAATGGTAAAATATGACAAACATTGATGAAACTAGGCATGCAATATTTGGAGAGGAAAAAAATATTGAAAATTCAGATTATGACAGATGCACACTTCACTGCTTGATCATGCCAGTGACATAGCTCTTTACGTTTTAAGTGCATTGAAACTTCAGATGTGGTCCTCTACCTCGTCTTGGAAAAGGCCGCATCATGTAGTCCTTCAGCGGGAAGGCCTCGTCCCCCACGAAGAAATAGGGCAGCGGCCCCTCACCACCTAGAGGCCTTGCAGTGGGAAAGCCCCACTCGCCACCAGCAATCTTTTTTTGGAGCGTCGACGAGGCGAAAATTCCGCCATCAGAGTCGCTTCCAAAATGCCCCATTTCAACGTAGAGGAACCTGTATGGAAGATAGTTTGAAATTCAGTGCAGATTGAGTAGCAATGAATGTGTTTCTGACAACTGCTCTTTTGATTTGTACCTGTAAGTTATGTTTTAAAGGTCACTACATGTTGCAGTTGCTGAGAATGTGCAGTTTGAAGGTTTGAAGGTTTGAAGGTTTATTTCCGCAACTAGGTGTTGCGAGGACAGCCAGGGAAAAAGCTGTATAGACAGCTTGAGAGGTCCTGGCTTCCTCTTACAGTGTTGCCATTGACGGCGGCGGAATAGGACATCAAACAAATAGTAAGAAAAAACTCGTATGTTCTGTGCATAGAATGACACATGTACGTTCAGTAAGCAGTACATTCTGCTTGTAAAAGAAAAAAGAACTATATTAGGTCAAAGAGACTATAAAGGCAAACACAGGGAGGAGAAAATAAAGGACAGCAGAACTGACAGGTGCACTCAAAATGGTAATAGCAAGAAAAAAAAGAACTACATGAATATTTGGGGCAATTCTTTCAGAGAAATATTGGAGACATCAAGATTCTTGTGGCAGTGCAACTGGTTCAGTAGTGTCGGTAAGGTATGCTGCAACATTTGTTTGCCATAGTTTGTACGGCATTTCTTAACATTCCAAGGCTCTGCTGCGCGGGTATCATACACAGTTCTGCTTTGCTCTAACCTAGCAAGTGTAAGTAAGAAGTCATCATTTTTGATTATGGCTCAATGATTTTATACATGGATTGAAACCCAAAGGGCTTAAACGAAATGTTGCCCTCTGCATGGCATTGAGATTGACAGTGTGTCTTATTTATTCATCGCTGCCTGATAGTCAGCAGTCATGCAAACCTGTGGTCGGCCTCATTATTAAGAAGGTGTCTGCAAACTGAACATGCCAAGATTGTCATAATAGAGAGCCTTACCTGTAGTGTGCATCACAAACAGCAAGCAACGACTTGCTGAATGACCCTTTGTAATTTCGATCTGCACTCCCAGAGTTGGCAGGGCATTCGACCAAGACATGCTTGCCGTCAATGGCCCCAACGCAGTGTGGCATTTGCCACTTTTCTTCAAAGTCAGCTGCGATCTGCAGAATAAAGTTTAACGGATATACTTCCATTCATCAAAATGAATTGCGTTGGTCACTCATTAGTTGTTCCTGTGAAGTATTCCGGAACACCATGTGCAGTAACAACCTTTGCCTGCAGAGCACAGCAACAATAACATAATTAATATAATGAAGCTTACTTTTAGCCACTCGTCTGCCACCTGTGGATGCCTTAGGTAAAGTGGCTTCAGCACATCCCACAGTGCCTGGCAGACTGTTGCCACGAGGCAGCACGCAGTAGACCTTCCTATCAAAAAGTTGTAGGAAAGCTCCCTGAGGCTTTGACCCGTGGCCAGGAACCTGCCAAAGCAATGACATAGAAAGGTTGAACAGCATAGATACTCACTTCACTGGGAAATTGATTTACACACCACAGATGAACTGTTTATACTTGACTATTTATAATGAAAACAGTGCTCACTACTATGCAGCATGAACTCATGAAACAGATCAATTCAGCAAGCATTGTGTTATGACATCGGAACTACAATTGTTATACGCTATACATGAGAAAAAATGTTACCATTTTTCTGACAACGCGGGTTACCTAATTGTCATGGCCAAACGGTCAGCCGCTGAAATGGCACTCCTGAACCTGGTGTCCCGCACAGTTATAGAACTTCGCACCAGATCCAGGAGTGTGTCGAAAGTCCGAGGCGGCATCCGGAGAAAGCTGGAATGCGTAAAGGAGAAAAAAGGATTGAACAAGGAAGGTTGCAAAGTTGTGCTTTGCGCCATAAAGACAGAAATGAAAACTTACTCTCGGTAGTATTCTTCATCGTGCGCCCGCAGCTGCAGTAGCAGGCGGCTTGCATGTCCGGCGACATCCCGCGATCGGAGGCATGGTCGAACCCACCAGCGACGCCGTCGCCGCTCTTTCTGTGCCGTACGCGCGCGCGCAGCAAAAGCTTGCGCGGCCGCAGTGCACATCAGAACAGCGACGACGTCTTCCTCCTCGCTGAGGTCGCCGTAAAACATTCTTGTGTTGAGCCGAGGAGCGATGCAACAAAATGTCTCGGGACAAGCGCGAGCAGTGACTGGCGCGAACCGCAGCAGACGGAAAAAGGGCGCGTACGACCGCATTCCTGATGGTTCTCGTTTGGGACGAGAACAGAACGAGAACAGAACGAGAAGGCGACTCGCGTAGTCGCCTTGCTAGTGTGAACATCGGTAGTGGCGAGCTGCTCCCAGGTCGCATGCGACTGCGAGTCGCACGCCCTTTGCGACTCGCAAGTGTGAATGAGCCCTTAAGCGATCATTGCATACTCCTTATTGAATTAAAGGGGTTGTGAAAAGAAAATGAAGCTGCCCGGTTTTAATTTTTACTGCTTCCATAAACATTAGACATGCTGATTCCGAAATATTTCGACTCAATATTGAGTCTGCATTTAATAAAGCCCGTTCGAAATCGCTGCCTTTTTGTGCTCATGAAACGACCATGCGCCGCCGTCGGCTGGCACACGCACTACTCGGCTACGTCACTTTAAGATCTTCAGAAACGTACAGATATCTTCAACTTTCGTTTGCCCTAAAATAATAGCTTTATGAGAAATTCAGAAAGTGAAACAAAGTTTTCCAATTATTTGCACGCGTAATTGCACTCTGTTAAAGTGCAGCGCGTGGTCATACATCAATCACTGACCTGGGACAAGTTTCGGTTTCGGTTCTTCTTCTCCATCCTCCTTGGCTTCAGTATCGGCGGCTCGACATAGCCTTGCTTACGTGAACTTATCTAGGTGGTGTTCCTTGACAGCGGTGGTTTGAGTCAGAGAATCGAGCTGAGCAAGGCCAGCCCATCTCGACGACTCTCTGTTTACATGAACTCGATACGAACGAGTAAGCTATCGCGGCGCGCATCGGCTCCACGCTTCTGTTCTTTGCTGCAGAAAAATATATTCCAGAAGCGTGAAGAGGGTTAGGCATAATTTACAGCTGGGGCTGCGAGTCAACCCACCCCTTGTGATAGAGATGAAGACTCGAGTCCACGACCGGGTTCGGAGGTTCACGGTCGGGGTTCCCGCAGGCAGAGGTGTCGCGGGCTCTCGGCATGACTGCTACTTGCCGGGCGCGCGACGTGCCGTTGCGAGCGGCGTAACAACAACTGACAGCAGCTCGCCGCCTGCGCACAACCGATGTCAATGACAGGCCGCATGCGGCGCGTCGCACTGACAAGGAGCAGAATGCGAGCGCGCAGAGCGCCAGCGTCATAATGACGTGGGCGCGCGTTTCTCGGGGCCGGCCTGTCAGCCTGGATGTCGGCCGCCGGCGTCAGAAAAACACGCTAGTATTATTTGTTCACGCTCATAACAAGCACTGGAATAGATGAATGCCAAAAATGAATCATTTTTGAGGATCATTGGCTGATGCCGAGTTGCGGGCAGTATTTAATTCGGCGATACAAGCAAATTTCATCCCATATATGACCGCTTTATTTACTGCCTGGTCGCCGCTCGCATAGCTGGCATTTGCTAGCTCCGCTGGCGTCGCGGAAATCGAGCATATCTTTATTTTACTATGGGACAGGTTCACAGTTAAAGGGGTGACGAGAGTAGTACCTTTTACAGCGCTGACCCTGCAGTTCCGAAGCTCCCTCAGCTGCGGTATCGAGTATCGATGCAAAACCAGGTAGGCTTACCCAGAGCCGCCGGCAAGGCTCGCATTTCATCGCCCGGCGCGTCCGCAGGCGGCGTCGTTGCCGAAAGCTCGGCATGCTGCCACTGCTCGAATATAACAGGCAGCCTTTCTGATAGCATGGCTGTTTTGTCTTTTCTGGTGCGAATGTGAAATACAGCGAGTCTGCAGGCCGGCCGGCAAACCTGGATCCCGTCCGCTGGCGTACATATAAAAATGAGCTAAAGATTTGTCTTCACGTAAATAATAAACTGTGGGAGCAAGAAGTGTGGAAAATAGATCCTTTTTGAGGATCGTTGTACAATGCCGAGTTGCTGGTAGAAGCAGCAACTGTCCCAAGCAACCACCGATATCCTTCGGACGGCCGACAGAGGTCTGTTTCGGATGTTCTGTACGTCCGCTGAACATCCGCAAACAGCCGGTAGACGTCCGTCGGCCGTCCGAAAGGTGGCCAAAGGTGTACACGGTTCGCCCGCCGACGGACGTCCAGTTGAGTACGTCCATTGGCGGATCTTTCTCGAATATTCGCATATATGGCGCATGCGTGCTTTTTTCACTCCGCGCGATGCAATAAAACAAAAAACAATTTGATGCATAGCACGCATATTTTATTGTGGTTGATGGTACATCAGCAGAGCAATGGCTTATATTCGGAAAATTTCTTAAATGTGACTCTTCAAATGTGGCAAGCTTGGGACACACATCCGTGATCTTCCCACCCACAGGATTTCTGAAATAAAAAGAACGCGGCAAACATCAGTCATGTGAAACAAATGGCACAATGCAGCAGCCCAAGTAAAAATATTGGAACCAATTAATTGAAGTGTTTAATGCTGCAAGTATAACAGACAATGCACTTTAACAAACCCCTCAATAATTATAAGGCAATAACAGCTCTCACTTTTCCACACCATATATGACAATGTGTCTGTTCTTTATTTATTCTCATGGGCCTTAGGGCACTAACCTGCGCAGCACTGTACGCGACTGTGCACAGAAAGCCGCAAAGCTTCCGTTGCGAACCACTGTGAACTACACGTGCTTCCTATGGTCTGCCTTTCGCGCGTTGTCACTCTTTATATAGGCACAGTGAACCTAGCGATGCCTTAAATTAACAAGATGCGAAAATACTCCGTCCCGCAACTTTGAAGAGGAGTGGAATTAGCCGCGCGAGTTGAGGGCTCCTGCAGCTGTGTGATGTAGGCTCCCGAAAGTGTGAGAACAGCACACACTTGTGGAAGCCATCTCCTCGCGCTTACTGCTCCCACTGTCCTGAGAACGAATGTTATATGAGCATGCTGCATTGTCCTAGAAGCAAGTTCCAAGAAGTGTACTGGATACATACCTTCGTAGGCAATCGCATGTGCACTAAGCCTTCTTCAAACCAAGGTCGACGCAGTACGGTATTCCGGTGTTCTAGAAGAGCTTCAGGCGCTTCCCGTATCTTTCGAATTGCTTAAGTTACATACTACTTTCGTCTACAGACTGAACAAAGCCACACATTATAATAACAGAGCTATAAAGCTCTGCGCGACAACACTACGCGACAAATCAACAACAGCGCTACGGAGCCGTACTGATGGATTGGATTGGACTGACCGCGAACTGACATCTATGATGATGGTGATAGCAGAATTCACGGGAGTTTTGATACGAATGGTTTCAATGGCAAGGTTAGCTAGCAAAACGGTGGACATGTCACACAACTACACTAATTTGGAGAAGTTTTATAAATATAAATCTAGTCATTGAGCGCTTGCAAAATTCTGCAACATTTGCTTCTCCTCTTAGATAAATTTAGCTCGTTGGCGGCTCTTGCACTGCAGGAAGGAGTGGAATCGCACCAATTTACAAACATCTTCGCGTCAAACCCTCCAACCGATTCAACTAAAACAGTATACATACACGAAAGACGCGAATTTTTCTGGGAAAATACTCGAATGTCCTGGGAAAATACTCGGCCTTACATCCTTCGGACGTACACCTCGTCTCTCATGCGGATATACAAAAGTGGACACTGTCCGTACGTCCGGCGGATGTACGAATACGGATATCCGAAATCGGATTGTGTTCGTACGTCCGATGGACGTCCGATCTCGGCAAAGGACGTTCGGATCTAGCTAGTATGTCCGACGGATATCTGTGGTTGCTTGGGGTAATACGAGCAAATTTCTTGCCACAATTAACCGCCGCTCAGCTGCCGCTGCCCGGCCGTTGCGGTCCGGCTTGCGCGCCTGGCGTCCGCTATATAGCTCCGCTGCCGAGCGCACCGCAACAATGACCATATTTTTTTGTTGTGAGACGATGCTGTTGACAGTAAAACGATGCCAAAAGCAGGCATTTTATTATAACCCAGGCTACCTCCGAAACGCTGTCCACCGCGGCTTCGGTGCGAAACAGGCCTAGCGACGACCAGGGCAGCCAGAGAGCAGTGCAGTTCGTCGCCCGGCGCGCCCGCGCCCAGCGCCGTTGCCGAAAGCGCGCTACGTGGGCAGGCATGCTTTGTCGCCGCCCGAGTACAGCCGGCAGTCTTTCTGATAACATCGCTATTTTGTCTTTTCTGGTGCGAACTTCAGTAGCCAAGCAGCGCGCAGGCGCTGGTGTGCGGTGGCAAAGTGTTACACCGGTTGTGGGCCGGGCATGAGCCTAGCGGCGCAAAGATGCTTGCCGCTCCGTGTCCATGCTTGCAGTAGGCGGCAGTTCGCAAGCGGCGACTGGTGCGGCGCGCCGGCCAAGTTTTCGCACATGTGTCAGCTTGACAGCTAGCAGACTCCATTCTGAGCAGACGACGGTGCCACATTCGAGTCAATATGCGTGCTGTAACCTCGATCAACTATGGCTAAACAGGCCTCGCTAAGCCGCCATGTTGTGTTGACGACAGAAGCCTCTGATTGGCTTCTTAAAATGACGTTTCTTGTGAGTTGAGAGGGACGCGCGCTGGGAAACCGAAATTTAGTTTTTTTCGCTATTCAATGAACCCAGACGATGAAACGAACCAAGGTATACTACAGAATGAAGGGTCAGAATTCGAAATGTACACGTCGTTCAAAATGTTCGGAAAACATTTCACGACCCCTTTAAGCTTACCGTCTAACAAATCGCGAAATAAAACTAAAACCGCTTACGATTATGCTAAGGCAAATTTTACGTCAATTAATGATGGCCTTAAACTATTTTTGGATGACTTTCTCATAAAGTCTGACCAAAGGTCTGTTAATGAAAACTGGTGCTTATTTAAGAACAAACTACATGAGCTAACTGAATTGCATGTTCCTCGGAGAATCATCACTACTAATGGCAGGTCACCATGGTTCACCCGGTCATTAAAACGCCTTGGTAACAAAAAAAGACGGTTATATTCTAAGGCAAAGTCATCGGGAAAACCTGAACATTGGACAGCACTCAGAGGTGTGGTTGAGGAGTACAAAAATGCGTTAAAAATAGCCAAGGAGCGATATTTTAACGTTACTCTGCCATCACTTTTACTAACTGATCTGAAAAAGTTCTGGAACGTTGTCAACGGTTCAGACCAGCCATCAGTATCTCTTCTCGATGCACAATCAAATCCCATCCCTATTAGTGACAGTGCTAAGGTGCTTAATGAAACTTTTGCTAAGGCATTTTATCTCTCCTCAAGCACATCACTACCGGATTATAATGGTCACATCACATTCCCAATGGATCCCATTCATTTTGATTTTGAAGGCATCATAACTATCATAGATCACATGAAACTATCCTCTTCTTGCGGTCCAGATAATATCAGCAGTAAAATTCTGAAAAACACTAAAGTATATTCTGCCATAATACTGTCAAAATTATTTCAGCAATCCCTACAAGACGGTGAACTCCCAGATGACTGGAAATTGGGTAAGGTGGTTCCATTCCACAAATCAGGCGACAAACACCTTTCACTCAACTATCGACCAATATCATTAACCAGCATTCCTTGCAAGATAATGGAGCATGTCGTCCTGTCTCACCTAGCTAACTTTCTTGAGTCATCTTCGTTCTTCAACTGTGCACAACATGGTTTTAGAAAATACTTCTCTTGCGAAACACAATTAATAAGTCTTACGAGCAATATTAACTTCATACTTGATCATGGCAATGAGGCTGACTGTATTTACTTAGACTTTCGCAAAGCATTTGACACAGTGTCGCACAACTTACTTCTTTACAAACTAAGTAAACTTAATATTGACCATAATGTACTAAGGTGGATTGAGTGCTTTTTGTCTAACCAATTGCAGTATGTACACGCTAATGGCTTTAACTCGTCATCCATTCCTGTGACGTCCGGCGTCCCTCAAGGTTCTGTCATAGGTCCTTTGCTGTTCCTTGTATATATTAATGACCTGCCTAACAATGTAACATCTTCAGTAGGACTCTTTGCGGACGATTGTGTCGTTTACCGCGAAATACAAAATATCAATGACGTTGAATTACTTCAGGCAGACCTAACCACTATCTCTAACTGGTGTTCACAATGGCAAATGACTCTTAATATGACTAAATGCAAAGTAATGCGCTTTTCCCGTCGCGGAAATTCAAGTCCCATTGCCGACACTATTTCTTCTTCCTTGCTAACACCCGTGGAATCTTATAAATATCTCGGCGTCATTCTAACAACAGATCTAACTTGGAAAGCACACCTCAGCTCTATCATAGCTTCCGCTAACCGCATGCTTGGATACCTTAAGCGCAATTTTTACTTAGCATCAAGCCCTGTCAAGCTTCTTCTGTATAAGTCACTTGTGCGCTCAAAATTAGAATACGCTAACTGTGTATGGGACCCTTTCACTAACACACTCATCGACGCCCTAGAAGCTGTGCAGAATAGAGCAGCGCGCTTTATTGTGTGCAACTATGATCGTGCTTCCAGTGTCACAGAAATAAAAAATAGTTTATCGTTAACTACTCTTGCTCTGCGCAGAAAAGTGTCCCGTCTGTGTCTGTTTTTTAAAATTTACAGCATGAACTCTACTCTGAAAGAAGCATTGATCACAATACCAACATACGCTTCATCCCGCATCGATCACTCACGGAAAGTTGGCGTTCCTCGTTGCCGGACAACATCCTGCATAAATTCCTTTATTCCGAAAACATCGTCGGAGTGGAACCACCTACCACCACATATTGTAGCTGCAAAGAACGTTGATGAGTTTAGGACACTGTTGTCATTACAATATGGTTTACCATAGCCTCAGTTGGTTCACTTCGTTTTGTATATTGTGTATTTAGCCCCGTTTCTTTTTTTTTCGCATGCACTTTATTTTGTTAATAGCCTTCTGCTATCGTACCCGTTCAATGTTTCTACGAAGGGTGATGTTCTAGTTCATATCTTTGTGTTTACATGAAATGTTTTTTGACTGTTTTTGTGAATTTATTTGTTTTGGTGTTGGTATTGCTAATTACTGTATTGTTTCGCTTTTTTGAATCATGTATTTTCTTGCAGCTAGTTTTCTTTTCGCAATCATGCGTATCATTTTTTGTAGGCATGTCTATGTATCCGTTAACCCCCTTTTTGTAACAGTTTCATTTTATATCTATGTATCACTCCCCTCAATAATGCCCTGTGGGCCATGAGGGTATCAGAAATAAATAAAAAAATTCCCTGATCATATGCATGCAAACACTTTTATTTTGCGTAGTTTTGATTTATTTCTTCAAAAACTAATTAGTCCCTCTAGTGTACTGAATTCTGCAGGGGAGAAAAACTCAGTATTCAAAATTTCTTACCTCCAGGACATGATCGGCTGCAGGAACAGTTGAGTAACTGAAGGTAGTGATCCTTAACTTTTGTGCCCTTACATAGCTACCTCCACAAGCTGTGGCACACTCGGTGACAAAAAGCTGTCTCTCCATTTCAGGAAACTAGCGAATTTCTACTGTCATGCGTTCACGCTAACTATTTCTGCTGGAAGCTTCATTGTCACCATGGTGTCATACATTTAGTGCAGATGTAAGCCTCCACTTCACCAGGACGCTGACACTTCCAATTCAATATTGGGAAAACCCATTTTGATCGCTTAATAATAGTAGTTATAGCTTTTTTTGGAGTTCTGGTATTCTTTTTAATTTTCTCAGCAACCCTGTGAGCTCCCTCAGTGGCCGGTACCTGCGTCAGCGGGTCTGAGTCAGCCAGTATAGCCTCCCACCACTGCAGAGAAGGGACTGGTGGTAGGAGGTCCGCTGGTGGCAGTGCCTTTTTGCAGCTCCATAGAATGTCATCATATCCGGCTATCGCGCCGCATTCTTTGAAAGTTGGATTGTATTGCACTGGGTGCATGAGTGCTAGTTTCTACGGGCTAAACAAGGCTCGCGTCTGGTGTCAATGCCACATTACCTCCTGCCTTTTGTCGAGCTTCTTGTCTGGTAGCAGATATATTCTCCTTTCCAGTTTAAAATGATTAGTGTCGTCAAAGGACATAAAGGCATCTCTCGTGAAATTTGGCGACTCGGCCAAGCTCATTGCTCGGCTGGCATAACCTCGAGCTGTACTGTGAGCCAACTCGTTTCCCCTGTTCCCCGAGTGTGCTGCCTCAGTGGTTGTGGCGCTCGGCTGCTGACCCGAGACACGGGTTCAATCCCAGCAGCAGCGGTCGAATTTCGATGGAGGTGAAATCCTAGAGGCCCGTGTACAGTGCATTGTCAACGTATGTTAGGAAACCCCAGGTGGTCGAACTCTCTGGAGCCCTTCAGTATGGCATCCCTCATAGCCATAACGAAAGCCGCGGTAGAGCTGGCTTGAGTGACTGCACTACGGCGTAGCCATCTGATCCACTTTCCTTTGCGATGCAGACGACCTTCCTTGCGTTTGCCAGCCTGCTGCTGCCAACTTTGGCATGCTTGTCAGCCTGGGCGTCATCGGTGGGCGCAGTGCCATTGCACCGGCTTTTGCCACCCGCCACCCGTCAGCTGGTCGTCCCCGCTGAATGTGCCACCAGTGGAGCTACGCTTGCCGGATATCATCGCTCCATCACTGGCCACACAGGAGCTCTGCAGCTGCTTTGTGGTTTAGGTGCTTATAGCAGCCTTGAATTAGCAGAAAACATTGGGTAAATCTGCCCATTTGTACTCGCTTTAAAACAAATGCATCTTCAAGGTTAATTTGAGTACCTTTGTTAATGCCACTGGCACCTGTGAGAAAAGCCATTATAAGGCTGTAGTAGTAAGCATAAGTGAAGGTTATCAGTTTGTAGGAGCTGACTGCAGAGTTTTGCATGCACTGGTTTTACTTGTGATGTCTTTGTGTTTCTGAAAGATGGTAGCATTATGTGCAGTTCAAATAAAAAAACTTACTCCCATTGCTGATCCTGAAAGTAACTTCACAATTCCAGACTCTGTAATGGCCTGTAAGACTATGTTAGATTATTTTTTTTTACAATTTATTGCCTTGTTTGTTGCCCACGAAGAAATAAGCTACTAGATCTTCTATCAACGCTTTCGCTGAGGATGGCTGAAAAATATCTTTGAATCATGAAAGGGCCCATGTTGTCAACCAGACTTGTAGTTGTAGTGTGCTGGGACTCATAGTGGCCATTCCCCGCATTTAGCCATTGTGCATTTGTCTATCTGTATGTCTGAAGCCAGTTTTATGGAAGGCTGCTCACCTGCCAACACTGGAAATACCTTAGTCCTTGGGTTAAAATGGTTCAGGATTTCGTTTTCTTTTTAGGTGTTGCCTTTTTGAGAGAAGTGCAAACGAGAAGCTTCATTTGTCCAGGAAGCCGCCCTATCTGCCAGTGACAATGCCCACAATGTATGCATTCTTCCTGTTGCCGCTCCTAATTGCATGCAGATATGACCACTGTTTCTTCGCAACTTCTATAGCCTCAGGCAGAGCTTCTGTCAAAGAAGCACATCTAACTAAAGTTCACTTTGCTGATCCGCTCACTGCCTTGAATGGGGCCTTTGTTCACGTTGCAAGCTTCACATATGGCCTGTCCTGCAGTGGAAAAATGATGAAAGCAGCATGCATATGGAGTTTAACACTCCAAAGCAGTACAAATGAATTCTCTGGTGCTATTCCTATTGGACCACGAAAAGCTGTCGAACATTCGACGGATGCCTGGCAATGAATGTTTGAACATCCGCTGGACATCTGTAGAGGTCCGCAAATGTCCGACAGATGTACATCGGTTGCCGATGGATGTCCGGCGCAAACAAAATGGTAGCCCAGTGAGAGTCCCATGGACGCCAAAATCGGATATTCAGACGTCCGTCAAACGTCCGGAAACTGATGTTCCTTTTTTAAACAGCCACAAGACGTCCCGTGGAAAATTGTCGTTTGAGCAAGGGACGTTCAGAGGACATGAGAACCCAGCCGCCGCATGCGGGACGTCCGAAACACTACCCCCTGGACCAAACTTTCTGACTGGACAGGGCGTTTCCTTTTGATCAAAAGAGGTGTATTGATGCAGTCTGTAGTGTTTCAGCAATACTTACTGTATTGGCTTACTGAATTGTTTCTGCAGTGGCATTCAACAAATGCACAAAGTGACAGCTGGTGGGATGCGAGTCATTGAGTTTACACACTCAGAAATGAGCTTTCTTGACCAAGGGGCGAACAGTTAGTATTGCTGAAACACTACAGACTGCATCAATACGCCTCTTTTGATAAAAAAAAATGCATTGTACGTGTCACTGACACAACAAACCGTGGCACTCTGGAAAATTGTCTCGATCTCAACATAAAAAACTGGCTTCCATGTACAGCAGGAGTTAAACATGCAGTAACTGTAGTGAGGAAGACATTCTTGTCCTTCTGCGGTATAGCAGCTTTCATACGCACTGGCATCAACATATACTGAGCAAAAATTGACAGTTCATTTCATACTACAAATTTATTGTCTTAGACATGACTGCACACTGTATCAAGTTGAAAAGTAGCCACATAAAAAAATATATTGAGAAATGCCAAATGATGGGTGCATAAATGCGTGCATGCTTTACTAGTACACAGGTTTTAGTGAAACGCGTATTCAAAATTGCACTTTATTTCAAAGTATCACAGCAACTGCAGTCCCAGTTCAACGATTAAGATATTGCCACTAATGACCAGTAAACTACCATTTAGGAAAAGGCACAAAGCATTTCACAACGCAAACATGAAGACATGATGGCCATGCGAATACTTGCAAGGCACAGTACATAAGAAACGTACGTTCCTAAGAATGCAAAACTGGCACCAAAAAAATACAAGAGCATGGCTTCCAGGCTTGCTGAAAACAAAAATTGCACTCCGACTAGTGGAACCACGACAAGATTAGGTGAACTGCCTACATAGTACCCATTATATATGATCCACAAAAAGCAAAAACAGGACATCATTTAAAACAAACGACTAGTATCATCAACCAAGTGCACAATAAACGCTTTGTTATTGAAGGAACACAATACTAAAAGTTAATAAACTAGATGCACCTGCAACAAGTTTACTGGTAAGCAACAAGCAGTAAAACTAAAACAAACTTGAATAAGCATTAAAAGCTAGAATAAGAAATACGACTAGCATTTCGTTTATTACAGAAACACCACAGCTGGTTGAGCAGCTATGAAAAGTTGCCTGGTTGTGCTTAACACCCAGCACAAACCATGCAGTACACATATACCTGGATATTATTTGGTGATGTCTTACAAACAGTGCCAAAAATCAAATGCACTTTAAAAATAATATACCAAAATAACAGACAATATCACCGGGGAATTATGGTGCAGCTGGTCAAAGATGGCCATTACAACTTCAAAAGAAAAAAAATCCCACTGATAATCTCAAACAATGTATCAAGAAACACTCATGAAACATGACTTGAAAGATCTTACAGCAAAGCATGATGTACATGAACCATAAGCGAATGGCTGAGTACTACGTGGATAACCATTTCAACATCAAAAGGAATCAGTGCCCTAAAACTTGAGAAAGAAAAAAGGTGCATCAAACAATGTGTGTGAAATTTAACTAGCAAAGTGCACAAAAGCATAATCGCCAAGGTTTCATTTGTTTTTACCACTGGTGACAGTGCCTGGTGCATGAAAAATGATGGAAAGGTGACATTCCCTGAGAGTTCTGCGCACTGCGGTGTCAGCAGTAGATGGCAGAAGTCACGTGCGCTCAAAAAAAAAAAACCATGAGCCTTTTGCTGCTCTGTCATATGTTCCAAGCGCACTTAGCTTGTAGTGGCTCTGAGTAGTATCAGACGACAAAGCAGCGAATGAGTCACTGCCTGTGACTGCAAGTGACTGGCAGCAGTTTCGCATACAGACCACAGATGTCTGAGCTCACAAGAAGACACTCCAAGTGGTAGACAGCACTCTAGAGAATCATCTGAGGCGCCCTTAGGCACCTCCAGCTTTGTCATTCATAATGCCCTGCACATCATCCCTACCAATAAGTAGAACCTGAATATTTGGCACCTGTACCTCTTTAGGTTGACACCAAAAAAAAAGGCAAAAACATAGGGTGTGCCAAGCTTCAGCAAAAAGCACAGGTGAATAACAAAGCACATCAGTTCGTGTGGTGTGCAGACACAATACTGTTAAACATGAAGGTTTATGTGCAGCTCCTGTGAAAAATCCGGAGACTTCAAGTGGCTGACTGCTGTGACATCCCGTTGCCCTTGCCCAAAGGTAGCACTGGCTGCTATGGGTTACAAAGGGACTGCTACGGCTCACATTTCAGTTGCCATCTGCAAAACAAAATAAGTGAATAATGTTCTGTTAATGCACAGTTAACATAAAAAGTGTACTTTTAGGAAAGAAAAAGTACCAGAAAAAGAATGCAACAAAGAAACAACACGCCGTGTGCAATCTGCCAGCTATGATGAAGTAACGTTCAGCTCTACTGACAGCTCCCACTTTTCAGCGCACATGCTTCTCTCCTTGCTTGTAAAAGAGTAAAAGAATTGAGGGCAGCGCAGTTGCTTTTGCACGGAGCCTACTGCGATCTACGCATGCACATGCGGAATCGCTTCCGCGCACACAGAAGAGATTCATTGTAGCAGAATGAGGATCATGCTGTGCTAAAACTGTATTTTAAAATCTCATCCTGTGGGTAGAATCAAATAATCCTGCAACAACCGAACATAATGCAATGGCGACGTGAATCGTACTGCCGCTGCATTCAGGCCGGTCACATTCTCGAAAGTTTTGATTCCAGTGTCATATAACATGAAGTCTCGTGTGTTGTTCGTGCTCAACATGCCGCCTGCGAGGCGAAAAAGCTACGATGCAAAACTCAAGTTCCGTGCCGTTGAATATGCGCTGGAAAGCAGGAACCAGGCAGCAGGAAGACAGTCGAACGTGAGTGAAGAAACTATCCGGAACTGGCGCACGCCTGCAAGAATGCTCCGGTCGATCAAGCCAACAAAAAGGCACGCGTGTCAGAGCTCGGAAATCACCTGCGCACGGCAGCTGCTGCACGTGTGTATTTTCACCATACCCACTGACGAAGTGATCCTCAGCACATTATTATAACGCTTACCAATTTTGTTGACACCACATTCCGCGGGATCACAGAGGCTGCACTCCACCACCATACCCTGCAACTCGGCAGCATCGCATCCTTTTCAGTGCGGACGTCACGAGTTTGAGTCGACAGGCGGGAAGAATTTTAAATACAGTTTTCTAAGTGATAAATCACGATAAATCAACGACTATCACTTTTTTATAAACTGTATCATCATCCGTCACTTCATAACGACTTTTTTTCTTTGCATCTTTCAATTTTTGACCACCGTGATCATCCCTTTAAATTTAGGCATTTCACGTGCAGAACATTTAACTATGCGCATTCATTCTTGCCACGCACAATATCTGACTGGAACACTCTGCCTTCCCATATCGCAACCACCACTGATCCTGATAAGTATTTCAATCTTATATCTTCATAACTACTGCTTAACTCTTTGCATACATTGTCATTTTATTTGTTCATGGCTTCTTTTTTGCAGAATTGTTACTACTACAATGATTCTTGCATTAGTATTCTGTTTGTAAAATTTTAATACTGTAGAAATTTTCACTCTTTGCTGCGCTGCCGTACTTTTGATTCTTTTGCTTGTTTATGTCATGCTAAGTGTTCTATTTGTGTTTTTTTTTTGTTTTATATTTGTGGTTTTGTTTTATTTTGATCAATTGCCTTTACCCTATAAAATACCCTCTCGAGGACCTTTAGGGGTATTTTGTATAAAAAAATAAATAAAATGCGTCTTTTCATCCTGGACACAGTGCACCGCCAGAAAGAGCCACGAAATCAATTTTCACTGAGAAGAACAACTGGGTGCTGCCCTCAGTGTACCTTTAAGTTGGCTTTCCTATGTTGGACTTATCTCACTCTGCGGCCTATGCTACGTTGAAAATCACATTCAGCAGCTGTCAGCCAACGACTGCGGAGTTCTTGGAATGTGAACAGTCGTAGCAGCAGAAACTTTTATCATGCCATAAGGCAACATCACGAGTCTCATGTACCTCTAGGCACTTCAAATGCACCATTCATGTACCACGGCATTAATTTAAAGTCTTTGCAATTATAATAACGCACTACGAGCTTCCAAGATTCTCCAATTCCCACTTCACGGCCCGCCACTATGCACAGAGGCAGACCGCAACCGCAGTGTTTTTCTTCACGATTCACTGCAATGAATGAGTCGCTCCACACATTTTTGGTCAGGAACCGAAGTGTTCATATTACCATCAACGAGGCACGACTGTACATACGAGCCAGTAAGAATGCTATATTGCGAGACTATGCATGGGAGGGGGATTGTAAATTTTGAAGACTCACACAACATTTCCCTGGCAGAGAATAAAAGGAACTAAGTATTAGGAATGTGCCAAGGCACCATTCATGCCCATGCATGCAAAATTCGGACGCCTGATTTTTCGGACATGCTTGATTATTCGGACTTTTTCGCGGCACCGCGACATGGCCCATCGAGCCAATGTGTAAGAGCGCTTGAAATTTCGGACGCACCGCAACTGACCACTCGATTTTTCGGACCTCGTTCGCACTCGCCGCCAGTACCCAAGCCGCCATATAATGTGTACAGTGGAACCTCATAAATTCAGACTGCAGGAGATATCGAAAACTTGATCAAACAAAACGAAACTCAAGCTTAAAGGGAGCCTCTTGCGACTCTGAAATTCTGCGCGAGTCAGCACACTGCGCTCGCGTGTTTTCAAATTGGTACTGTCCTTGAATGTCTTCCGCCGCACGAACTTGAACCGTAGTCTGAGTTCACGGAACTCATCTGTGCCGAGTGTTTAGTCCCGAACACGGAACGCGAATACGATCGCGGAGCGCTTGATTGCGGAGGCTACGCGCACGCCGTGGCGATCGAAGCGCGCTTCAGGCGCGCAGCTGGATCTTATCGCGCCGCCGGATCTTATCGCGGCCGCGATCTGCTCCGGCGCTGCGCCGTTCGCGGAGGCCACGCGCGCACCGGAGCTTCCAAGTGCCGTCTATGGATGGCGCCGTGATCATTATCATCAACATTTTTCTCGGTCGCGATTTTCCGCTGTTCACATCGGCATCAGTATCGCCAGCTCCAGCCTTTCGTGGCGTGTCAGCATGCGTGTTAGCGCGTTCGCCGTGATAGTGGCTTTCGCGTGCTGCCGCCCAGCTTCACAGTTTTAGCGCGATGGGCAAGCACCTTAAGCTACACGGCTGGGAGTTAGCTCTCGAACGCGGTCGGTAAGCGTGCGGCGGTCGGGAAATTCGACGTGGCCGAGAAGTGCGTCCGATGATGGTGCAACCAAAAGAGAAACACAAGCTGCAAAAAGCGAGCTTTCCGAGTCAAGCCGTGCGAGTTTCCTGAACTGGAATAAGGGCTGCTCCTCTATGTGATGGAAGTGCGGAACAACGGCTACGCGTTGACAGCGGACATGCTGCGCGGCTTCTTTTGGCATCAGCGTGCACCAGAGCGCAGCACCAGCTCAGGAGTCTAAATACTTCGCGAGTGACGATTGAACGTAGAATAAATGTCGCTCATTCCCTGGTTGGTGTGTTTTTACTTTAAAAAAAATTTTTTTTCGCATGTCGCGTGTATGGGCCGCCCCCGAAAATTGGCCCTTGAATCTGGAAAAAAAAAAAGTGCGGCTCTTATACGCGTTTATGCGGTATTTCGCGCGGCGAAATATAGTCATGAGGAGCTTTAGAATGTGTGCAATACAATTGGCCGCTTTCTCCGGCATAGTGGTAATAAGTTCGTGATTTTTTCGGTGAAATTTGATTTTTCGGACTGCCCGATTTTTCGGTCGTTTTCGCGGCCCCTAGAGAGTCCGAAAAATCGGTCGTCGACTGTATATATATATACACACACACGCACACAACTGTAAGCACACTTTTTCCAGCAACTTTATAAGCTTCAAAGCTTTTAACGGAAACTGCCACTGCAGAACTGTAGTGGAGCAATGCACAAGGATAGCTTTCTTCTTTTTTGATCTCAAAAGTGGAGGCTGACATCTTAAAGTATAAGCAGGCTGTAATGAAAAGTGGGGCTGGGTTTGATCAGTCAACCAAATTATGGCTGCCACTGATTATGATTTGCTCAAAACACACACCTTCAGATGGGCAGGCAGAAGACTTCTTCCGTCTTTGACTTCCGCAAAGCCTTCCAGGCGCCTGTCTCGGCAATGATTTTATTGAATCCTCGACGTTGGCCATACTGCCTTGTGGAAACTCTCCTGCAGCAGCTAAAAATAAAAACTACAAGCTGTTAAAATTTTGTCTTTAAACTGTGTGATAGTATTTCACCACACACTAGAGCACTGCTAGTGAGAAATTAGAATATTAGCAAAAAAAAACTCTTTTTAAGAGAGAATACACATATTATAATAAAGTTTAGAATATACAGTTGGCGGATCTTAAACGTTAATGCTATAAGAATTTGTTATCAAAGTAACTCAAACAACTAAACCCACATATAACAGCACAAGATACCTCCAATACAACTGCCCTCACACAGCTAAGTTTGACCCCATACAATCAATATAATTAAGCCCTTTGTTTTAGGAGTAAAACCCTAGTTTAACAAATTCTTGCCCTGTTAGCACACTTCTCGAAAGTCAGGTTAAAGCCCAGTTCTACTCAAAAACACGCCTTGAAGTGGAGGTAGTTTTCCGGTGCACAAAGCTAAAGACCTGCACGAAAATTAGCAGATATCTTGCGCTCAACCCAGAGTAGAGATTTTCAGTTCGCCGAGGATTTTAAACCTATTTAGCGCTTGCTTTTCATGATGCGACTTAAACTGAGGATAAGTTCTGAAACTATGCTTCCAAAGCGAGAGGCCAATACAGGGGTGTTTAACACGACTTACTCGAATGATTGTATCGAGCTTTACCTCAGTCAATGACACACTGCTCGAAGACTCTTCATCGAAGACTCTGCTTCCAAAATGGCCACTATGATTTTGAATGAGTGTTTTCAAAAGACTGTAATGCATGCAGGAAATAATTGTAACAAACGAGATAAAAAGCAAAATGCTGATTTGATAAACATTTTTTTGGTGTGGCATGCCAGTCATATTGTTTATGCAATAACGATAAAACGACACCATTTTATATCTCACAAAAAAACTAGCGCTTGTAGTAATTTGCCATTCAATAAAAAAAATGACCTATAGAGAAGAAGTAGAAAATGTTTTGCTGAATAACCCGATTTGAACTTTAAAAATATAGTCCGATTTTTACCCCCTGAATTTCAACAGCTGACAAGGGAAGGAAGGAGACCAGGATTGCAAAAGAAATCAACCATCTGCTGCCTTGTTAGTGAGTGGACCCTGCCACCGGAGTCATTACCTAAGATCAGCCATGTGATCAGTGTGATGGTTTAGACGTAACCACAAGCTTTAGGCTTGCGGGCTGTTTTTCAGTGCTAATGCCATGTACTAGTGAACTGCTTCGTAAGCATCGGGACCGAGTTTAGGCAATGATATTGAAGGCAGGGTTCACCTTAGCTATACATAAAAAGGCAGGAATGAAAGGAAGCAAGATAATTATGCCAGCCACGTTTTCCAGCGCCGTATAACAGCCCTGGCAAGAATATGGCTGGAGCCTGCCCAGTAATTAAAAAGCACACCACACTATGGAAAGGCAGTGATGAAACCACGCATGTGACTGCTGAACTGGGTTGAACTGCTGTGTTTAAAGATGTATAAACCTTTGTCCCATTCTCCTCAGCAATGGCCTTTGGTTTTCAGTTATTCAAAGCCAGTGTGAGCAACAGCTATGGCACGATTTTGTTGAAACCTTATGTACAGCAACATGGCAGTTCCAACATTTGGCTATGACTTTTGTTTCTCCATTTGTTTGCACGCATGGTAATGCAACCCAAATGAACTGCTTTACTACACATGTCACAAAGGTATGTAACTTGCCAAATCAACACTGTGGTAATAAAGCATGCCATACAGGAGAGCCCAGAATTATTTCAGTCACTCGGGGAGTTTATCAACTAAGCAACTCACCGATCAGCACATGCGTGCTAAGCAAACTGAATGAGATGTGAGGGAGTAAAGGACAGGTAATCCAACATCCCGGTACTTATGTCCTTCCCCGAGACGCTCACAAACCTTACAAAGAGGAATGAAAACTCTATTCAGGATTCCGCAGGGAAAAGTATCAACGACAACTCAAAAGAATCACGACTACATATGAAATGTTTTTCTGAGAGCCTCCGCGGCCCTCATCACTCAGGTCTACCAGCATAACTTTTTATTTGGCCCTAAGTTGAACAGAGGTTAACGCAACACCAGTTATTCTATAGCAAGTTCCTCATATAGCTATCACTGCAAGAGGCAAGCACTGAATTGGTTTGCAAAAATCCATTTCATGCTCATGTGTGCAGGAAAAAAATTTGTAAATAAAAGGGGAGAAATATCTTTTTTTTTTCCAAGTTTCATTCTTGCAATGAAGAGAGAGGTACAACATTTGCTGCTGCTAAAGGCAACCGAAATTCAATTTTCTGCAACTGGCTCTCCGTTCCCGCTGAAGTTTTTAAGCAAGCAGCAGCCTTTGGCTTACCTATAATTACACTGGACGTCTTCAAGGCTGAAAGGTTCAGCTTGTTTTTCCTCCCAGCCCAAGAGAACTTTGCTGCCAGCTGATCGCTTGTATGCCAGCATGCGCTTAGCAGCGACATTTGAATTTCTCCACCCAAGCTGCACAAGTTCTCGCACCTGCAAAGAAAGCATGCGCGGTTTTTATGGAATGCATCTCCAGCACGAACAGATCATTTTGCAGAACATTTTACTTTTCGATAGGTGTATGGGCGCAAACGGAAACAAAGGTACTGAAAAGTGCGTACCACATATAGGAAACCAACAGCCCCCAGGAGTGACAGCTCTTTCTGCAGTAGTGTCAGCGAGGGAGTGCTGATGCATCAGCACTCCTTCGCTGACACTACTGCAAAAAGAGCTGTCACTCCGGGGGGCTGATAACCTCTGCTCATTTCTAGAGTGCTTCTGTTGCTGTTGTCACATTTATGGTTTTTTTGCACTTTGCATATCTTTCCACTCTGCTGACATCTATGTATGTATACTTGTATGATCAGCAATAGACCCTCCGTTGTTAGTCAGCGCTGTGTCGTCCGTTTCTTTGTATTTTGTGCTCGTCTTCATTCACGCTCTTTATTCAAGAAACTGATCTCTGAAAATTTTCAGAAGCAACGATTGTTTACTGTGAATATAGTGCCCATGTGCAAACCTATCATATGCACCTTGAATATGTGTCCCATGGTACAGCATTGTTTGTCCAAAACCGCACCATTTTAACTCACCCGTTAGTCTGCAGTAATGAAGCATAAATATCTGATGTGCTTGACATAAAAAACGAGCAGTTGGCAGCAGAACCCTTGTAGCCTTTTTTTTCGGTCCGTGTCAAAAGAGTTCAGGCTCTCTTTATACCTTGTGTGACCCGATTACATGAACACTCACTAGAAGGGCAAAGTTTCCTTTGTCTGACTTCTCGCTGAACCTGAGCAGGTCATCCACTGATAAGCAGGGGCCTGGTGATGACTGCTTGGCTGGGAAGCACTTCGCACGGTTTGTTTAGCGTATCTCTGTGTTGCTGCTGTGTAAAGCGCAAGATGTTCAGTAGTCAGATAACGTGCTGCTTGAAAGTCTAGAAATAGGGGAAGGGAAACAAGCAAAAATATATACCGTATTTACTCGCATAATAGGCGCACTTTATTTCCAGAAAATCCGGCTCAAAGTTCGGGGTGCGCCTATTACGCGGGGTAAAATTTCTGGAAATTTTTCGACTCTAAGAATTGAACACACCACGTAAACGCACTCGTGTACGGGCCGCACCCCGTTTTCCCGAAGAAAATATTTTTAAAAAAAAGATCCGTGTAAGGTCCGCACCGAAACTTTCCTGACTTACGCGGGAATAGCCTTCGGAATGCACGCGCCGAGGCCTCTGCGATCGGCTCCGGCTGCGCGCAACGGCGCTTGATCGCGGAGGCCACACACGCGCACAGGAGCTTCCAGACGCCACCCACGGAGGGCGCCCGATTTAGAGCTTATCATCATCATCAACGTTTTCCTCCGCCGCGCCGCGAGCTTTCGCTATCCATATCGCCATCAGCATCTCCAGCTTGTTTTTTTTTGTTTTTTTTTGTTCCTGTCAAGTGCCGGGATCTGCGGTAGCGCGATAGTTCATCGTGGTTTATGGCTTTGCCGCGGAGCGTTGCTGTTTTAGCTCGACGGCCAAGCACCTTAACAGCTACACGGCTAGCGTGCGGCAGGTCGGAAAATACGACGTGGCCGAGAAGTGGGGCAGTTGCGACTGCGGCGTCCCTAAATTTTCGTACGCGACTCCAAGCGCCGAGGTTTTCGCGGGCCTAAGTTGGGAACGTTTCCGGCTGGAGATGAAGCTTTCCAAACAGATGCTTAAAGTGAGCATCCCTGAAAACTGTGTGCGGCTGTTCTACGCGATGTCGTTGTACGTGCTGTGGGTCCGCAGCGGCACTAGTGAGGACTAGTAGTCAGTTCAGCAAAAGCTTTGTTAAAATAAAGATTGGGGAGCGGGGGGGTGGCGAGGTGTCGGCTTGCAATCGAGTAAATACAGTACTAATCACAGTGCCAAGTTCGGGGTGCGCCTTTTATGCGCGGAAATAAAAAAAAATCTGATTTTTCGTTCCCAAACTAGGGGTGCGCCTATTATGCGAGTGCGCCTATTATGCGAGTAAATACGGTAACCAAAATGAGAGGCACTTGGTGCTCTGTAATTTCCTGAATGAAAAATTAGTCTCTGGCAGCTCATGTTCTTTCATTGCCACTCTTTTCTTATTAGTAATTTAAATGAAAAAAGAAATGTTGGGTGCTAGCACCACACAGATTGCAAAAATCACGAGGCAAGTGGCTAAGCAAGCCAGAGCGCAACTACACTGTTACGGAACAAGAATGCCTTGCTCTGATCTCCGCCGTGCAGAGGCTCTGATCACACCTGTATGGCCGCCCATTCACCACTGTGACTGATCATCACTCCCTCTGCTGGCTCGTCAGTCTCCGAGATCCATGCGGTCGCCTCGCGCGCTGGACCCTGCGTCTGCAGGAGTGTGACTTCAATGTCGTATACAAGAGTATACGCCAATGCAGGCTGCCTTTCGCAAATGTAGCTTCTCTGAACCGATTGTGACAGTGACGATTTTGACCGTTACATCTCAGCCATTGTTCGAGGGTTTCCTGACATTCAGGGGTTTAAAACTGAAGATCTGGCTCTACAACTCCTCTTTGGCTCCACGTGCAACCAGGGAGCTACAGGTCGTTCTTGTGTCCGCGAGGGTCTGTTGTGGAAAAAATTGGCGGGGGCTTAGCTTGGGTTAAGCCTGGTAGGTTGCGAAAGCGCGCAGCGCCTCCAACTGAAGGAACGCAGTGCGCCGCCTCTACAGGTCACGCGTGGCTACCGGCTTTTTGAGGAAAGGAAATGGCACAGTAATTCTCTGTCATCTCGGTGGACACCCTAACCGCACCGTAAAGGAAGGGAAGAATGCCACAACCCGTTCCTGAAAGAAAGAGAACTTGTAGAACGCCGCCGGGCTCGCCATTGTGCGGCATAGGCGCGTTGCTTAGCCAACCGCTCTTGCCTTTCTTCATCTGTCTCCTCGGCATGGCGCCGGCGTTTGCACGCAGCATGTCATTCCAGCGACGCCTTGTACAACTCCTCAGACATGACTAAGCGGAGCACGCCTGCGGCGCCCTCACGCGGCAGGCCGAGGAGGCCGTCACGTGGTAGCCGCAGCGCCGAGCAAAGGAACGACTATGGCCGAGTTGGGGCCCCTGCTCTCCTCTGGTCGTGACGTCACGCTGTCATGTGAGCGAAGGAACGACCTCCACCGACGGCAGAAAAGTGCTAGCAGTATTGCTTTCGCAATAAAAGAACAGTTCCCTTGTGGGCCCACGATATCTGCTCATTGTTCCAACAGCTCTGTGCCCCTCCATTTTGTGTGTCATGCACGACGACCCTGCCTCTGGACATCTGGGATTGGCTCGTGCACTCCATCGAGCTGTTTCACTGGCCGAAAGTGCTTTCCACAAGAGAACGATATGTGCCCAGTTGCAGGCAGTGTCAGCGCCACAAATGCCCCACCTCCAGCTGGCCTACTTCACCCTGTGACACCCCACAGCAGTCCGTTCGAGCAGGTTGGAATTGATCTGCTTGGACCTTTTCCCAAATCTCCAAATGGCAATCGCCGGATCGTGGTCTATGCGGAGTCCCTGACACGATACTGTGAAACAGCTGCTCTACCATCGGCTGCCACGCATCAAGTGTCGCAATTTATTCTGAACTCTGTGATCTTATGGCATGGACCACTGCGTGTGGTAATCAGTGATCAAGGCTGCCAATCCACGGCCGATATCATTGAAGAGCTACTACGTTTATGCGTGGTTACCTACCGGCACTCAACGCCATATCGTCGGCGCGCGAACTGCTCGCGGCTACAAACGGCGCGCAAACACGCGAACTGCTCTCCCTTTTGCATCGGTACAACGACTGTTTTGCGACGACATCTCGAGTTCGACAGACGCCAGTCGCCAAGCATCGAATTATTGTCGACACCGCAACGCACCCGATTCGCCAACCGCCGTACCGCGTTTCCTTGAAGGAAAGGGAAACCATCCAGGAGCAAGTGCGCGAAATGATACGCGACGACGTCATCCAGCCATCCAACAGTCCGTGGTCCGCACCTGTAGTGCTGGTCAAGAAAAAAGACGGGACCCTTCGATTTTGCGTTGACTACCGGCGACTCAATAAGGTGACCAAGAAGGACGTGTATCCACTCCCACGCATCGACGACACCCTCGACCGTCTTCGTCATGCCCGCTATTTTTCGTCCATCGACTTGAAGAGTGGATACTGGCAAATTGAAGTGGATGAGCGCGACCGCGAGAAGACCGCATTTATAACCCCGGATGGCCTGTACGAGTTTAAAGTGATGCCGTTTGGCCTGTGTACAGCGCCCGCGACATTTCAACGAGTCATGGATACTGTGCTAGCCGGCCTGAAGTGGCAGACATGTCTCGTGTACCTGGATGACGTCGTCATCTTCTCAAGCACTTTCAGAGACCATCTGGTGCGTCTTGAAGCAGTTCTTCAAGCTCTTCTGAACGCCGGACTTACGCTCAAGCCTTCGAAGTGCCGCTTCGCATACAGTGAACTGAAGTTCCTTGGTCATATCGTCAGCCAAGTGGGTGTGAAGCCAGATCCCGAGAAAACGGCTGCCGTTGCATCCTTCCCTCCACCGTCGGACAAGAAGACCGTCAGAAGCTTTCTCGGTCTTTGCGCATACTTCAGGCGTTTCGTTCGAAACTTTGCCCAGATCGCGGCGCCACTTTACCGCCTTACGAAGGATAGCGTTGCCTTTGAGTGGAACGAGGAGCAACAATCAGCATTCCGCCAATTAAAACACGCCCTTGCAACATCCCCCATACTAGGCCATTTTGATCAAGACGCCGACACTGAGCTCCACACGGACGCCAGCAACAAAGGACTAGGAGCAGTGCTTGTGCAATTCCAGGATGGCGCTGAGAGGGTTATTGCGTATGCCAGCCGAGCTCTTTCGCAGGCGGAGGGAAATTACTCGACAACTGAAAAAGAGTGCCTCGCTGTCATCTGGGCCATCACCAAATTCCGGCCCTATCTGTACGGTCGCCCTTTTCGTGTCGTCACCGACCACCATTCGCTGTGCTGGCTCGCCAATATTAAGGATCCCGCAGGCCGCCTTGCTCGGTGGAGCCTTCGGCTACAGGAGTACGACGTCACCATCACCTACAAGTCCGGCCGCAAACATCATGATGCTGACTGCTTGTCTCGAGCCCCTGTGGAGCCGGCACCGGGAGGCGAAAATGACGAAGAGGACGGCTTTCTTGGGGCATTGGACACGGCAGATATGGCTGCTCGGCAACGCAGTGATCCTCAGATTGGTCAGCTGATGGCGCACTTGGAAGGCCACGAAGCTGCGGTGCCTCGCGTTTTCCAGCGCATGCTGCCGACGTTCAAGATAATGCACGGCGTATTGTACAAGCAGAACTTCGACAGCAGCCCGAGGTCGTGGCTCCTTGTTGTGCCGGAGGACCTGCGCTCCGAGGTCGCCCAAGCTTGCCACGACGATCCTACAGCTGGTCACCTTGGCTACAGCCGGACGCTTTCACGTATTCGAGAACGGTACTACTGGCCGACACTTCCTAAGTACGTGCGTCACTACGTCAGAACTTGTCGAGAGTGTCAAAGGCGCAAAACACCACCCATACGACCAGCTGGTCTTCTCCAACCACTCGAACCACCGCTTGTTCCGTTCCACACCGTCGGAATGGATTTTCTTGGTCCATTTCCGACGTCGCAGTCGGGCAACAGGTACATTATTATAGCGACGGACTACCTAACGCGATACGCGGAGTCCCGAGCACTTCCGTCTGCGACAGCTGTTGAGGCAGCCAAATTTTTTATCGAGTGCATTGTGCTCCGTCACGGTGCCCCTGCCGTTTTGATCACTGACCGGGGTGCCGCGTTTCTGGCCAAGCTCACACAGGAGATCCTCCGTCTCAGCTGCACCAGCCACCGCCGAACTACTGCGTACCATCCGCAAACGAATGGGCTGACGGAGCGGCTGAACAAGACCATGGCCGACATGATCGCCATGTACGTGGATGTCGCCCATCGCAGTTGGGACTCGGTACTGCCCTACGTTACATTCGCTTATAATACCGCTGTCCAGGAGACGACCGGTATGACGCCTTTCCAGCTGGTCCACGGCAGACAGGTCACCACGATGCTTGACGCTATGCTACCGCACGAGCCGCCTGTCGACGTAGACGATGGTGCCCGAATAGTATGCGAGCGCGCGGAAGAAGCTCGGCAACTCGCGAGACTCCGCATCCAACACCAACAGCATGCCGACGCTCGTCGGTACGATCTCCGTCGACGCGACGTACATTTTTACCCTGGAGACAAGGTCTGGGTGTGGACGCCAGTACGCCGTCGAGGTCTCTCCGACAAACTCATAAAGCGGTACTTTGGCCCGTATACAGTTCTTCGCCGCATCGGTGAACTTAACTACGAGGTGCTGCCGGAAGGAACACGACCGTCATCACGTCGTTCACCCCGCTCTGACATTGTGCACGTAGTGCGGCTTAAGCCGTATTACGCGCGATGATCGTCTGCCCCGAACTGATTTTCCCACCTCCTTCTACACTGGCCAGCAGGAGTTTTTGTGCGCGTGTGCGGCTTTCCGCCCTGTGCCTTTGTTTTCGTGTTAGCATCGGGACGATGCTTTTTATAGGGGGAGGTAGTGTCGCGAGTGGAAGATAAAGACGAGGAGTGTTTTGCCACGCGCCGACGACGACGTTGCTGCTGGTGGACCTCTCTGTTTTTCTGTGCTCCCTGTCTTCTCCCGTTCTCGCCGCCGGCCTGTACGTCAAGCCGTGACAATATCACCCACAGACAAACAGTTTGACAGAACGCATAAACAGAACGCTCACCAACATGCTTGCCATGCGTGTGGACTCTGACCATAAGAAGTGGGACACCCTTCATCACATATGCCTTCAATACTGCTGCCCATGAAACAACCGGATGTAGTCCATTTTACCTCTTGTGTGCTTGTAGCAGCAACCTCAATGCTGCCGAGAGGAAGCTTTCTCCTCTTGGGCTGGCTCTGCCACTTGTGTGCGTGCCCGTCCTGGCATGTGGCTGTCACCGTGGCCAGGGAGCCACACACCTGGAAGAGAAGATGGCACGAAATATGCAGCCACACCACCGAACAGGGTGCATCACAGTTGGCCTCCACATCCCCTGGAGGCAGAGCGCCCACATTTGCGCATGTGGCATAAATGCTGTCAAATTGTCGTGAGGAAAGAGCAATGTGCACAAATTAGAACACTGAAAAAGCACGGAATTGTGCACAATCATCCATAGGACCACATCTAGTCACGCGTGCAAAATTAAGAGAAAAAAATTCTTTTCATGATGAATGCGTGTACGTTTTATGCCAGTGATGGTACGGCTGTCATCAGGGCACATTTTATTGATTGTTTTCATACGATTAGTGCTTTAAGATTGACTGATTTGTTTACATACTGATTTTTGCTGAAAAGACTGACGAGAAAGCAGTGCTTTGCAACCTGTGTTGGAACACGCTGTGCGGATATGAGGACTCAAAAGAAAGTGCTCAATCCAGCATCTGGAACGATGGATATTTTTGCTGTGCAATCATGACGTGGTCTTCTAATAAAATCTGAAGCTTTAACATTCTAGCCTTCTCAATAATAGTTTGCCCCTGAAGGAGATTAAAAGAACTGAGGTTACGTGTTGAAAGAAGGTACTACCACTGAAGCATATCAGGAGCATGGTCAGCAGCCAAATCTGCATGTAGCAGCCAGTGATAAGCTTGAGGTATATTTCTGGGCTAAATGCTACTTACTACCCACGTTTCCAATCATTGCATGCAAGCACAATACACAGTTGTGAAACAGATGATACGAAAAGCTAGGACATGAACAAAAATGTCACCCAGGGCATGAAACAAACATCCCCTGCATACCTCCACTGACGGTTCTGCAGGAAGGTGAGAGATGCGGCCAAATTTCGTCAGGTCCAGCAAGCACTGCCCACACACCATGAACTTCCCTGCACAGCAAGGCTCATGCGATGATCTGTGAAAAAAAAAAACCCTGCAAATTCGTCTGCTCCTGGTTGAAAACAAATGCACGATCTGGTTCCACAAGGAGCCAGCTGTGCCTATGAAACGGCGAGTGTGTGCCTGACAGCTGGCCCCATCTGTCGCATGTGTGCCTGTCACTGACATGATCGGCGCATGCGTTGCCCGAGCCAGTGGTTTTGTTCTCAACAAGTGCAGCTGGAGGAGAAGAGGCACGCATGCGCAGAGCAGCCTTGTGAAAAAGACGCACTGCACTCTCCCAAACTTGGTTTCGGGCGTCTTCTATTCCCATTTGGGTTCACTTTTACATATGCCATATTTTTTCCCAACTACCTTAGTGCATTCTTTAGAGGGCAAGAAACTTTCCACCAGCAGGCGAAAAATTCTCATGGTGCACTATGATAGTTAGCATGCAAATCTTTCAAGACAGAAATTCAAGTACGCATTTAGTTCCCTTTATAAAGTTCTCGGTGACTTTCAAAGAAGTAGCTATGAGTCAACCAGCCAAAACTGTGCTATGTCTAAGCAGATCTTATTGCCTGCGAGCCTTTTGCTGAATGCCATCAGCAAAAAAATTATTCTTTTCTCAGCTGGCATGCTGAGGAACACATCATATGTCCCAAAAGCTGCCGTATGGTCGCCTGCAAGTATGCCCTGAATGCAAGTGCATTACTTGCAAGAAAAGTGCTGCCTGCTTCAAGCAGGAGCATAATCCCAGTTGACTCAATGCTGCATGCAGTGCAGCAGTAGTAGTTGGAAGAATATTCCAGGGCTGCTTACAATCAAGAACTGTCCAGAGAAGGCTGGTACGAGGTGTCACGAGGGTCATCTGCACTTGCAACAGATGGCTCCGTCGGCTGCGGAGTGGACCTGTCATGAGGAATGCCTTGCAGCCGCATGGTAGTGGACAGCTCATCAGTTTGGCATTCTGAAAAATAAATCATACAAGTGTTTTGCAAACTTGAGCAAGGTATGTTGCTTGGCGAGTGGGTTGTTTGTTGGTGCAGTTGAAATGTTTTGCAATTCTTTAAATCACAAAATCCTGAAAAAAAGCTGGGGCAAAGCTTTGTATACAGACAGTGTCACAAAAAATAAAGCAGTCTTCTGGTTGAAAATCAAGGGGAATCTGTGTGTAACCAAGCTTTCAGCAGAATCGTAACAATGCTTTGAAACTAGCCCCTTTTTTAAGTGAACTGTAGCCTTACGCACCAACACCTTTTACCTGAATCTTTTTAGACATGATCACTCTATCTGTCTGCACTTGTTCAATGTCGTTTCTGAGGTGAAGGAGTGTTTGGTAATGTGCTTCGAGTTCAGTCATTCACTTGTGCAAGTCTGTTATTGTTTTCTCCGTTGTGCTTAATCGGGTTTTCAGCTCCTTGTATTTCGGTGATCAACTGGGTCTGGCCAGTGCTCAACTCCTGTAGTTCAGCCAGTACAGCAGCAGTGCTGTTGGGACCAGGAATAGCTCCAACATCACCCGATAACATAAGCAAGGAATGAATTTCATGAGCGCACTCAACATCAATGGCAACACAGGAGCGCAGGCTCGGAAACTACACCAGGAGATAAATACTTGTTTTTTTAGCTAAGAGGACACACGTTTTACTGACCTGCACTGCAAAGGTAAATGGACTAGATGGCATTGCCGCAGTGCATTCACCAAGCCCATGGAGTGATGTTGGTGGGAGAAGCCCTTCTATACATGATGTTGCTGATGACGATGTGGCCAGCAGCGATGATATCTGGCGAGCGTAGCTCCTCTGGGGGCACGTTCAGCGGGGACGACCAGCTGACGGGTGGCAGGTGTCAAAAGCCGGTGCGACGGCACTGCGCCCACCGATGACGCCCAGGCTGACAAGCATGCCAGAGTCGGCAGCAGCAGGCTGGCAAACGCAAGGAAGGTCGCCTGCATCGCAAAGGAAAGTGGATCAGATGGCTACGCCGTAGTGCAGTCACTCAAGCCAGCTCTACCGCGACTTTCATTCATTTTAAATAAAATCAGCGCTAATATTCATATAAGCACAAATTCTATGAGTTTTCCCAGAGTTTTTAGTCTACTCAAATTCCCTAACAATTCTCTGTTTTCCTGGTTGGTAGGCACCCTGGAAATTTGCAATGCAGCACAAAAACGGAACAAGCCTTCTCATCCAATTCCAATGTACTGAGCGAGCACAGTGCATCTTATGCGAATGAAGTTTTTGTGTGCCTCACCTTAAAGGAGAAACCTCAGCAAGGTACATCAGCAAGAGCTCGCATTACGCCAGACTCTATCAGTGTTCTTGCCACAAAAGCCTCGCAGAGAAAGGGTGCTCCTGATCATCCTGTTACCATGCCAATGTTTTCAGCAAACACTTTCAAATGTGCCTCAAAATAGAGCTGTCAAAAATAAATAAAGCATGTCCAGGAACAAACTGTCAGCCATGGTACACTTCGGGTACCTTGAAAATTACGCTAAATTTTTAGCCAGCTAAGCAAAAAAGTTTGATTAACTTTATTACCACACCTTCGAAGTTGCAGCCAATGGTGAGTCCGTAGCCACAGACATGCCTGCCAACCTCAAGGCTTTCAAATTCGTAAAACCTTCACAACCGAGGGGATGTACCTACACCAGCACACAATTTCTTTTTTAACCCAATAGCGCCCAGCGTACTTTTAAAAAGTACAGTTAAATTTCTTATGATTTCAACACCAAAGATTGAATATTCCTTTTCACGTAGGTCATGCTTTTGTCACCGGGGGAGCGGCCGACGCCCCTTAACAAAGAAGGCGCCTTTCCTCTTTCCCTCCTCCGTGTGCCATCTTTCCAGGGTGAAATTCCAGGATGTTTGTTTCCCACGAGCTACACCGGTAGTCGCTGGATTATAATTTTCTCGGGGCCACGTTTATGCACATATTATGCTAACTTCAAGAACAGCGAAGCACGAAAGACGAAACTAAGCAATGGATGCTTTGAATGCCCCGCACCTTTGGTTCTTCTTGAGCTGTGATGAAATACAAGCTGCTGTACTTTCTATAGCACGCTGGGTCTTCCTGTGTGCACAACGCCACCTAACTATTCCAGGTCATAGACCCTATGGTTCCTAGCAATTTTTCCCCCAAAAAAACACTTTGTGTCCTCAGCAAGGCCTCAGAGGCTGCTTTGTAGGTAGCTATCCTGAATATGATGATGGTGTGATTTTAATGGGTTATAGTAAAGTTTTTGTTATAAGTACTGGCTGTTCTACAGAGGAGAGGGTCACTGTTATGTATTTCATACCTACTGTGGAAAGTCCTTGAGTTCAGACAAAAAAACTTTTGGCATTTTTTTTATTACTACCAGTCAACACATTTTTGTAACGCTCTGCTTGGAGGAATTGCGGGCTACAGGAACCGTTCGCCAAAACGCATTTAGGAAAAGTCTACTTGGCCTAAAGAAAGCAACGGAATAGAAGCAGCCAGGAAAAATATGTTCTTGTTTCAATAGTCTAGGTCACACGCTTTTATTGCAGTCTAAGGCCTAAGTCTTACGGCCTGCAACTATAACATCATTGAGCCTACATGTTTTGTAAAGCGGTGGTTGCCTACAGCGCATGAAAAACAGGACTTTTGTAAGCCAACACTCCTTTCCTTTTACAACAGTGGTGTGGCAGGTGTCGACCTTTCGAATGACGCCGTCAACTGCCACTACATCGGCATCAGGGACCAAAAGTGGGGGCAGCTATTTGCACGAAAGGTCAACTTTGCTACTGTGCACGCATGAACAATCTGCCAAATTGCCAGAGACGATGCTGCTGACAGTCTTTGCTTAGTGAAGAACGTCACCCGTCATTACCTGCACCCCGACAGGCAGCAACCAGCGGTCCACAAACACTCTGGCTCAGTCGTGTCTGATGCTTCTTTCAAAAGGAGCAAGCTTTCCACGTACATTATAATAACTGCGGTGCCAGTGTAACCAGAAAAGATACATGAGGGCCTGCAGGAAGTGTTGTATCACCCTGCGTAAAAATCACGGACACATTAACAAAATTCATGCCACCAAGTAGGAGTGGAGCAAAGTAGCCACTTGTGCTATGGGGAAGACCCAGCGTGCTATGAAACGTACACCTGTGTAACTTCGGAACGAATGAAGCAATCTGTTTTTCTTCATAAGGGAGCATTACATGCTAAAAACGAAGAAAATCCCTCCGTTAGATTTTTCTTGGCCCCCAATGGACTAAGCGTCACACTGTGCGACCAGTGCACGACGCAAGAGCGCTGAAGCTTCTTCACGCGTGGTGTCGCACGTGAGGAAACGCACAAACGGTGAACAGCACATGACGAGCGCGGAATTTTGGCACGCTGGAAGAACGCAACTACCATACGGACTAAATCGAGGGCAGCACACAATTGTTTCCGAGCCTTGCAGGAGCAGCAATTAAGACACTTTTGATAAATAAAGAAAAAAAATTCTCCGCCAACACTGCCTCAGTGCTCGACTTGCGAGCACCAGCTACAGGAGCGTCAAGTTTACAGTTTACGGAAGTTTAATGTTCCAAAACGACTCAGGCCATGAGGGACGCCGTACTGAAGGGCTCTGGAAATTTTGACCACCTGGGGTTATTTAGCGTGCACTCATACCGCACAGTACACAGGCCTCTAGAATTTTGCCTCCATCGAATTTGACTGCCACGGCCGGGATCGGACCTGAGTCTTTTGGGTCAGCAGCCAAGCGTCATAACCACTGAGCCACCACAGGGTCTCAAGAGCTCCAAGTATCTACATCAATGTACTCAGCAAATGTTAGGCTTTATTATTGGTCCCCAAAAGATATACAAAACATCATAAATGTACAGACGAGGGTCCCAAAGTCAAAGATTGCACCGGGACCCTCGATAAATCATTAGTACAAGAAGTGGTTACAGCATAGCTAGTGGATAAATACAAAATATAGAAAATATAAAATCAATACTTCACAAAAACAAGGTCAAAAATCACAATAACGCAGGTAATATACACAAAAAGAGATTAACACATCAGCATTCCAATAAAAATACTTTGAGCTTGTTTTTGAATTCAGGCAAGGAAATTGATGTTTTTAGATTGGGTGGCAAAGTGTTCCAAATTGAAATGGCTTGAAAAGACGACGTCGATTTACCATAATTGGTATGGAGCAGAAAACTGTTCCCTGCTGCAAATCTGGTAGGGTTGTGACTGAACAGCTGAATGGGGCCTACAAACTGAAAATGTAGGGTGCCATGTAGTAATCTGAAGAACATGATTGCAAGGTGATACTGGAAAAGCTGGTGGACTGGTAAAATACTGTGCTCCTGCAATAAAGAACGAGCATTAGCTGAGAAAGGGCTACGGGTAGTAATGCGGATGGCCTGGTTTTGTGAGTGTTGCAGAGACGATAAATGGCAATGATAAGTATTTCCCCATGCAATAATCCCATAAGTGATGTGACTATGTATGAAGGCATAATACAAAGATAGGAGTAGGTTGCATGGAAAATATGGACGCGCCTTAATTAGAGCTCTGATGCCAAACATAGATCTTTTTTTTTTGATGAGCGATATGGACGGAAAATTTAAGAGTTGAATCAAGAATAACGCCGAGGAAGTTGGTGTTATCAGAAGCCGGAATATTACAAGAACAAAAGTTTAGCGTAGGAGGACACGAAATAATTTTCTGGCTACTTTTGAACACTATGAATTTCGTTTTAGAGGGATCAATCAACAACTGATTATCAGTGCACCATTTGGCTACATTACTTAGAACGGCAATCAATTCAAGAGTTAGATCATCTATGGATGTATTAGATAATGACACGGTAGTGTCATCAGCATATAAGACACAGTGAGTTGGACTAATAGAATTAGGAAGGTCATTAATATACAGTAAGAATAGTAAGGGTCCTAAAATAGAGCCCTGAGGAACACCTTGGTTAATAGTTTTAACTTGGGAAAAGCTTCCACTAATATTGATTATTTGTTGACGATTTTGTAAATAGCTTTTCAGCAGTCGCGACACGGGACCTGTAATACCATAAAATTCGAGTTTTTGAAGCAATATGGAGTGATTAATCATATCAAAAGCTTTTGGGAAATCTAAAAAGACAGAACCAACAAACTCGCCATTATCAATACCTTGCTTGATAAAATCAGTCAAAGAGATCAGTGCTAAGTTAGTCGAGCTGCCAGACCGAAAACCAAACTGATGGGGGGAAATTATCTTAAATTTATCTAGGTAATTGTTTAAGCGTTCAACTATCAATTTCTCGATGATCTTACTGAGAGAAGATAAAATCGATATAGGTCGATAGTTAGAAATTAATCGTCTGTCTCCTTTCTTGAACACTGGGATCACCTTAGCTGTTTCGAGGCAAGCAGGAAAAACAGCTGTCTTTAGGATGAGATCAATAACATGACAAAGTGGTTCAGAGATCCGATTGGCTACAAGTTTAAGGTGCGGAGGGGGATATCTTATCTAATCCAGGGCTAGTGTCCTTGAGGCCAGTAATCAGCAGTTCGATTTCACGAGGGGAGACAGGAAAATGAAAAAATGATTGTTTTGAGCGCTTTATGTTCATCTCTGCACTAAGTGAGGCGCAGAAAGGAAGTCCCTAAAGGCATTTGCAATGTCGAATGGACCAGTGTGGACTGTACCACTGAAATTACTTTCAGTAAGGGGGCTGTTTGCGCTGGGTAATTTGAGGAAGTCGCTCAAAAGTTTCCATTGCTTTTTAGTGTTGTTTTCATTTTTATGTATTTCATGCTCATAGTAAGATTTTCTCGCATGTTTCAATAAATTATTTAGCACAGTAGCATAGTTTTTGTAGCGTGCAGCTAAACAAACATTTAAAGGCTGCTTCTTGTTTTTTTTGTATAAATTTTCTTTGCGTCGCATACAGCTTAGTAAACTGTCTGTCAGCCATGGATTGTGGGGAAATTTGTAATTCTTTCGGCACTTTACTGATGTTGTACTCTGAGATAAGCAGATGGAAAAAAGACGGCAAAAACATTCCATTGCTCGCTCCGAATCGTTCGATGAAAAGCACGGAGACCAGTCAGTATCACTGATAGCACTAATAAATTCTTCGCTGTTGAACCTGGTAGTGTAGAAGACTGAATGCGAAGGACGGAAAACTTCGCCGTGCGTAATGAAAATAGGAAAATGACCTGTAATGTCGAGTGCGATGACCCCTGAGTGGGGTGAGGGCGAAATATTGGTAAGAACATGGTCTATTAACGAGGAAGATCCACTGGAGGTACATCTGGTTGCAGCATTTATGATACATTCGTACCTGAAACCACTTAAACAGTCAATATAGGAAACAACATAAGAGTTTTCCGTATCTAGAAGGTTAATATTAATGTCTCCATTCTTGTTTTCGAAAGAAAGTTTATTTAATATGACATCTAGCGCTAACAGGAACTCAGGGATTGATGATGACGGGGAACGATAGATGCAGCCGAGTACCACCTTACGGCAGTCAGCGGAAAAGAGTGAATGATTGGCTTCAATCCAAACTGATTCGCAATGCGTTGCATTCAGAGCGAGATCTGATCTACGGTGGTATGAAATTTCTGGGGAAATAAAAATTGCAGCGCCCCCATAGCTGCTGGAAAGGCGATTGCAGTATTCTGCTATATAAGATGTAAAACCAAACAGATTGCCGTCAGAATTGGAGAGCCAAGTTTGAGAAATGCAGATGAAAGAAAACAAGTGTCGAAGTGAAGTGATAAAGTTATCGATAGATTCATGGCTTTTCCTGAGGCTGCGTGCGTTGAAATGGATAAGAGAGTGAGTACTGTTCGCAAAGATATGTTGAAGCTTGTCAGGAGATAATGGAATGCTAAAGGGGGATTCAACTGAGACAGAAGCCATGCAGTGGCAAAACTAGGTCGAAACCTAAGGGTTTGTTTCCGAACTGCTGCGGAAGACCGTGCTTTCGTCAGTCTTACGCGCAAGAATGCGACAGTTGTTAGTCCAGAGATGCTTCCAATCCATTTCCTTCTTGAGCAGCTTAGCCCTAGCAAACAGTTTCCTGTTGTCAAAGTGCTCATTCACAAATACTGAGGCAGATGCAGTCACAGGGAAGCCAATTTGGTCCGTTGTGGGGCGAGCTTTACGTGCCTTGCTCACAAATTCGTTTTTCTTTTCCCGACACACAAACCGAGCAATGACAGCTTCTTCATTTTAGTTTTTGGTGGCTTCACGATGGACTATGTCAAAGTCAGCAGAGTCGACAGGACACTCAATGGCATCACCAATGCACAGGAACTCCCTTTATTTCAACATTGTTGATCCTCGAGTACTGTTCGAGTTCTGCAACCCTCTTGTGCAGGTTTTCATTTTCATCTGCCAACAGCTTGTTGGCAGCAATAAGCTCGGACTCCTTTGCTTTCATTGCCTCAAATTCCTGATTGATAAATTCAACACTGCTAAGCAAAGAAGCATTGCCGTCTCCACCAGGAGCCTGCAGTTTCGAAAGAACTTCTGCAGTGATCTCGGTCACCACTTCCTCAAGTTTTCCCTTAAGTAACAGTTCTAGTTCTTCAACTCTTTCTGCGAGTTCGACATTCGTCGGCATTGCAAACGGGTTTGACAAGCAACAAAAAGTACAACCGCAGCTGGCAGCACTGGCGGCAAGAAAAAAAGAGGCGAAGAACAGAGAAAATTGAATTCAACTAACCTGCAAAGCAGTTCAAAGATTTAGCGAAGCTTGCAGAAACCGCAAATGCTGCCAGAAAGTGATGAAAAGCCGGAGACGGATCCTTATATAGCTGGGCTTTCTGTTGGGACAGGGGGCGTATTCTTCGATGCGATGAAGCACTCGACGATATGGTTGCGCAGGCGTAGATGAGGGGCAGTCAATTCCAGAAAACAGCTTGATATTGGACGCAGAATCTTCAGGGCCAACATCGAAGCAAGTCAGTCGATACCAGCAAACCTGCAAAGCAGTTCAAAGATTTAGCGAAGCTTGCAGAAACCGCAAATGCTGCCAGAAAGTGCCGCAAAGGTGCCAGAAAGAAGAAGGCGAGCAAATCCAAACATCCGTGGATGTTTGCTTCCCGGAAACATCCCAAGAAACACCGTCTACCTAATGGATTTTGCACTACAATTGTGGTTACAGCCACCTTCAATATATCTGGTATATTTCCTCATTACAACAGTTAATCAGGTTCAGGGGCAGATAAGTCGCTATTGCGAATGCCACACATATTTTAGGCTTCATCTCAATTAGTAATCTTATCCTCAGCAACATGCTAAGTCATTTGACGCCAGTTTAATCAATCTGCGTCAAACAGGTGACCCCCAAATTTTATGAAAATGGTGGTCGCGGGGGAGTCCCACTTCAATGGCCGCTATACTTGCACATATATAATGGATTGGAAGTATAGTGCACTGTTGCAATGAGAGATAGTATGGTCACATGGTGACTGTTTTGGTCAGTTTGACCATCATTGCAGACAGACACGTCCTTGACGAACTTAAGTAGTAAGACCTAATGCTCTTAAAATATCCGGGACGAACCAATTGTTTTCCTAATCAGTGTGTACCTCAGCTGGCTGACTGATAAACACAACTGACAGCTGCCTCTGCTTCAGGCTGGCGACGAAGCTCTGAATACGTCACTATGTGGCCAGACTCTCTATCTGCCCACTGCCGGGGGCCTGCGAATCGTCAAAACCCCTGCAGCTGCACGCATGTCGGAGGGGCGCCGATAAGCCATGCCACATGCAGTTTAGGCCTGAACACATATACGAGGGGGTACCCAAAAGAAACCGGACTAATTTTTTGAATCGGCACAGCTTCTATGGTACCGCGTTTTGCCGCTAGGAGCGCATAGAACGAACATTTCAGAGTCAGTAAGCCGAGTGCCATCGCTGAAGGAGGTCAGACTAGTTCAGGCAGAGTTTTAGAGTGACGACTGTTTTGTGTGAGCGTCGTTTTTGCAACGGCTGATGTTCGTGAACAGCGTGCGCCGGTGAAATTCTGATTTTTTCTCGGAAAAAGTGGAACGGAAACTCTTGAAATATTCAGAAAGACGTTCAAGGACGATGCTATGGGGACAACTCAAGTGTTCCTGAATTAAATTCTGAACAAAGCAACACTCATGCCAATGGAAAACTTCAAATTCACCTCGCCTCAAGAAAGCTCGTCAGGTGAAACCAAACCTCGAAGCAATGCTGATTTGTTTTTTCGACGTGAGAGGACTCGTCCATTCAGAATTTGTTCCGCAGGGTCAGATAGTTAGCCAGGCTTTCTGCTTGGATGTTTTGAAAAGATTGGGCAAGAGTGTTCGGTGGAAGCGGCCTGATTTGTGGCAGACGGGTGACTGGTTTTTCCACCATGGCAATGCCCCTGCTCACACAGCCCTGTCTCTACGACATATTCGGACCAAAAATGACATGACCTCTGTTCCTCAACCCTCATACTCACCCGACCTTGCCACGTGTTACTTTCTTTGTTTCGTGGAATGAAAAGACAGGTGAATGGAAAGCGTTTCGCTGATGTTGCTGAGGTGAAGAAAAAAACGACGGAGGGACTGTCAAGCATCACAAAAGATGAATTTAAACAATGTATTGAAAAATGGAATGAAGGATTCGACAAACGTATTATTGTAAGTAGAGAGTACTTTGAAGGATATTAAAGGTCTGTGCTGAAAATGTGAACAAATAAGTTCAAACAAAAATAAGTCCGGTTTCTTTTGGGTACCCCCTCGTATACGGGCGATCGGTTAGCTGAGAATGTCCTAACGTGACACACCACCACTTTGGGAGCCCGTCCGAACTGACCGATGCCAGCCCCTGAGCGTCCAAACTAAAACGACCTCCTGACGCCATAATCTTACACAAACGTTTGGCACGACTGTGGCAGCAGTCCGGATTGTCTGAATTCACCGGGGTGGAGGAGTAGGAATAAACGTTCATTTAGTTAGGTTGAATTAACAATGTTTTACAGTATACAATCTTCCAGCTGCTTCTCCTAACTTCACAGATGGTATACATATCTGTCGTGGTGGTGCAAGGTTACCACCGACAACGGTGTCTTTTTTTTTTTCCAGAATTTCAGATCTTTTATCGCAAATAAACTTCACTTTCCTCAAGACTTCAGGCAAGATTCGTAAAATCGTAAAATGGGTCTGTGCTACTGTTCGACGGCATGCACTATCTCTGGCTTCGGTGCTTAGTGACGAAGCAAAAGAAAGCATGTGTGCAGCAATACAAAAGAGCAAACAGTTCAAATTTGACAATGTAGGCCTTGCAACATGTCACCAGTGGGCGTTGCATTGCACTGGAAATATGGAAAGAAGGCTAGAAGAAAGTAATCTGGGTTATAATCTGTCGTACAGATTAGGCGGAAATGTAGTTGAGCAGCGACTGCCGGGTTTAATGTATGCGGACGATATTGTACTGTTAGCAGATAGCCAGGAAGATTTACAAACTTTGGTTAATTGCTGTGGAGACGAAAGAGACGCTCTAGGATTCAGTTTTAGCGCAACTAAATCAGGTGCGATGATTTTTAACGATACAACTGGCCAGGTGCTTACAATACAATGGGTGCTTACAATGGGCTCGGCAACGCGCGCGCGATGGCACGCGCTCATTCGCATCCTCTGCTCCTTCTGCAGGCTATCATGCTGATGTTTGCTCCGGAAAGCCATCCTCGTGCCCCTGATGCTTCCTGCCTGCTGATACCGCTGTCAGCAGATAACTGCACTTCTACGCCTACCGACTGCCCGAGTACGGACCCAGGACCGACCACCCGTAGACCGACCACCACCCCTCAAGGCTTCTGCCCTACAGCGCCCCCAACCGAACCGCCCTACAGCTTGGCATCCCCCTTTTCGCGGCTTTCATCAGCCGAATCGGCAACAAGATCAACACCCCTCAATATAAGGACGAACTGGCTCGCGCCTTCCTTCAGTGGGCTCGGCAACGCACGCGCGATGGCACGCGCTCATTCGCATCCTCTGCTCCTTCTGCAGGTAAATAATCAACTTTCCTTATTTGCCCCGTGCACGCGCTATCGTGGTTTATTCGCGTTGCCAAGCCCACATTACTGTCTTACTGTTGCTTACGACTGTGCTCACATTCTTTGAATTCTTCTTACCATATCCGGCGATATCGAAGTTAACCCCGGACCCAGCACCCGCTCCACGTCTACGCAAGCGTCTTCCGACGTGCTAAACGCCTTGGACGAGATTAGATCTGGGCAGAATACGCTCCTCAATGAAGTAAAAACTATTCACAGCAAGCTGGTGCAAACCGACAAAGCTATCGAAGAGATAAGCAAAAGGCTCGCTAAAATTGAAGAAGATTGCTCCTCTTTAGTCGATCTAAAGGCTGAAGTGGCATGCACGAGGACGCTTGCTGAAGACAACGCTAAACAAATCACTATCGTGACGGCCAGGATGGATGATGCTGAGGACAGGGCCCGTCGCTCTAATCTTCTTTTCTTCAATTTGAAAGATGCAGCTCAGGAGACATGGGACGAGTCTGAAAAACACGTAATTAAGCTCTGCGAAGAAAAACCTGATATCACCATCCAAACTACCGACATCGAACGCGCACACAGGCTTGGACGCTACCAAAGTAACAAAACTCGACTCATAATTGTAGCGTTTGCTCATTTCAAAACTAAGGAATCTGTCATGTCACGCGCCAAGAACCTTAAAGGCTCTTCATATGCAATATCCGAAGATTACTCATCTAGAACCCGGCTAGTCCGCAAACGTCTCCTTGAATTCGCCAAATCCGAAAAGAAAACTTACAAATTAAGATATAACAAACTCATTGCAGATAACACCACATACGTTTTTGACCACTCTTCCCAGACTGTCGTCCCCTGTCAGACTGTTGCTCCACGTCAGCCATAGCTAAAGACCGCGTCGCGCTCCAAATCCCATGCTAAGTGTATACCTTTCATTTACACAAACATCAGAAGCATTTTATCAAAATCTGATTCTTTGCGCAGCCTTATTCACACCACCGAAAGTAAAATAGTGGTACTAACGGAAACTTGGCTGTATCCTTCCGTTTCTAACTCTGAATTGTCTTCCATTTTTCCTAATTATGATATCTTCCGCCATGATCGCGAGAACAGGCGTGGCGGTGGCGTCTTAATTGCCACCCATCAAAGCTTACTCTGCTACCCCATAAACGTCACCTCGTGTTTGGAAATCGCATTCGTTGGCTCCAAAGCATTTAACCCACCCGTTATCATCGGCTCCTGCTACAGGCCTCCTGACGCTGATGCCTCTTTTGTCGTGCACTTTCACGATGCGCTCCAGTCCGTAACCACCTCATATCCGCGCACACCTTTGCTTATATTTGGCGACTTCAATTTCCCTCTCATAGCGTGGAATGACCTTGCAACAACATTAAACAAGCATACTATCGAGAGCGATTTTTTGAACTCGTGCCTCACATTTGATCTGTCTCAGCTCGTCACCAACCCGACTAGGCAGGATAATCATTCTTCTAGCATTCTTGATCTCGTGCTCGCTACTCATCCTGAGAGCATTTCACCGCTTACGCACCTAGCAGGCTTGAGTGATCACTCGGTAATCTACGGCACCTATCACAGTCCTTTATTACGCCCTGAAAAATTAACGAAAACATTGACGCTCTACGACAAAGGTGACTATGATGCCATGAATAACGACCTCACGGAATTCTGTAGCTCTCTCCTCTCGAACTTTTCAAATCGCTCTGTCGAAACTAACTGGTCTCTGTTCACTGATAAAATGCGCGAGCTCATCCACACCTACATCCCTACTAAAACAGTCACCACACGGTCATCATCGCCATGGTTCAACGGAAAGTTAAAAAGGCTGCTTAACAAAAAGAAAAGGCTCTTTCGTTCTGCAAATCATTCCAATGACGCCCGCGCATGGGAAAGGTATCATACTGCCGAAAAGAACTTTCTTTCTCACGCAGCACAAGCCAAAAAAACCTTCTTCTCATCCACATTACCTGATATGCTTCACAACAACCCCAGGCAATTTTGGAAAGCTATAAACCCAAAAGCAACCCCGCCAATATCGCTTTGCGACGAACACGGTTCACCAATTCCACATACTGACACGGCTGAAGCATTAAATTATACCTTTTCATCCAATTTTACCCACGATCCTGTAGGCGACATGCCTGACTATCCTTATTTTGATTACCCCCCTATGCCTGACATACGTTTCGACCCTAACGGAATAATCGCGTTGATTGATTCTATGAAACTAACCTCATCTGCTGGTATAGATGAAATTAACACAAAAGTTCTCAAGAATACTAAAAACGTTGTAGCTGTTCTTCTTTGTCGTATCTTCCAGCAATCACTCGAGTCCGGTATTGTACCCCACGACTGGAAAGTGGGGAAAATCATCCCAGTACACAAAAAAGGCCCCCCATCATCTAGTAAGAACTACCGTCCCATCTCCCTCACTAGCGTTCCCTCTAAATTAATGGAGCACGTAATTTACTCACACATCATGACCTTCTTGCAGTCTGTCAGCTTTTTTGACCCTTCTCAACACGGATTCCTGAAAAACCTATCCTGCTCTACCCAACTGGCCCTCTTTACTCATGACATCAGTTCTAGTATGGACACGAACACACCCGTCGACGCTCTTTTCTTAGACTTTGAAAAAGCTTTCGACAAAGTCTCCCATGAACGCCTCTTATTTAAACTTTCGCGCCTAAACCTCCACCCACTAGTATACGATTGGCTCCGGAATTTTTTGACTAACCGTCAGCAGTTTGTATGGGCTAACAATCATGCATCTTCCATCTCCCCTGTTACCTCCGGCGTACCTCAAGGCACGGTTTTAGGACCTCTACTATTTTTAATTTACATCAACGACCTCCCAAGTAATCTATCATCCACCGTTCGTTTGTTCGCCGACGACTGCGTCATCTACCGGAGCATCACTTGTAACAGAGACACTTACCATCTGCAGTACGACATAGGACTTGTGGAAGAGTGGTGCGCAAACTGGCTGATGTCTTTAAACGTTAATAAAACAACGCTAGTATCATTTCATCGTCGTCAATCGTATCCTACTCCCAATTACACCCTTCGCGGTTCCATGATAACACACGCATCTTCATATAAATATTTAGGTATTAGCTTTACACAGGATTTCTCTTGGACCACCCACATAATGAACATAACCAACGAAGCTAACCGTGTTCTTGGTTATCTAAAGCGTAACTTGCGTTTGGCACCTGCTTCCGTAAAACTGTCCGCCTATTTAACTCTTGTCCGTCCTAAACTTGAATATTCATGCTCAATCTGGGACCCCCAACAAATTAACCTAGCCAAAACCCTTGAGTGCGTCCAGAGCCGCGCGATAAGATTCGTATATTCTGACTACTCATATCATACGAGCGTAACAGCATTGAAAACAAAAGCTAACCTCCCCAGCCTTGAATCCCGTCGAAAAATAGCCAGACTCTGCCTTTTCCACAAGTCTTATCATTCGCATTTCAGCCAATCTGTTATCACCCCTGCATACCGCCTTTCACTTCGCATCAGTCATCCGAAAGCTGTTCATACACCTCGAGCATCTACTTCTGCGCACCTAAAATCATTCTTCGCCCAGACCGCAAGACTGGAACGACCTCCCCGCTGAAGCTTTCATCCATCCTGGCCTGGAATACTTCAAATCATTCATCACTGATTTTTTAGAGCGCAGCTCTTTGGCGTCCGTTCCTGGGTTTCGCGTCGGCGTCGGCGTCGGCCTCGTAACCAGCTCCGCCCCCCTTTCATCCCCCCAGCGCTAGCAGCGACCGACTGATAACGACCGACTGATACCACTGGATGCCGCTGACGCCGCTAGAGAGTCAAGATAACGTGAATGCATAGAACACCGTCGCCACCATGCAGAAAGAGGAGGAAAGGGTCCCCCCCTGTTCTTGTGTGGCGGATAGGGTGCTCTTCAGTTGCCGACGCGCCGGTTATTTCACGTAGGCCCCGGCACGTCGACGAATACGTGACCACCTTCCCACGGCTAGACCTGGTTCTTAGCGCTGCGGAAGCGAGGGTATCATATTGTTTGTGTCGGCATCGGCGGCGTTGTCCCTGAAACCAACTCCGCAGCTGGGCTTGACTCACTATCGAAAAGGTGAAACAGCTTATTTGCTGCGCTCAAATTTCGCATTAGGAAGTAACGTAATCGTCGGTAATTTTTTCTTCAATGATATGTATGCCCACCCCTCATGTAATGCCCCTAGTGGGCCTTTGAGGTACTAATAAACAAATAAATAAATACAAGGCCACGAAATACCCAAAGTGGCCGAATAAAAATACCTCGGGATAAGGCTAAACGAAGGGCAGATATATACGAAAAAGCACGAACAGGCGCTTAGGGCAAAAGGACGAAGAGACGCCGCGATAATGAAACATAGGGCATTATGGGGGTACAACAAATATGAAGTACTAAGAGGTATTTGGAAAGGAATAATGGTGCCAGGACTTACTTTTGGCAATGCGGTTCTGTGCTTAATGGCAGACGTTCAGTCGAGATTAGATGTAAATCAGAGAGCTGTTGGAAGATTAGCACTAGGTGCCCACGGCAAAACCACAAACGAGGCAGTACAAGGGGATATGGGCTGGGCATCGTTCGAAGCACGGGAAGCTAAGAGTAAAATACTATATGAAGAACGCCAGAGGAAATTGGACGATAACAGGTGGGCAGCTAAGGTATTTAAATATTTATACAGAAAGAGCGTTGACTGACAGTGGCGGAAAAGAACTAGAAAACTAACCAGTGAGTATGCCGGTCATGAGGATGGAGAAAGAAAGAGCATTAAACGACAGGTTAAAAATGCGGAAGTTAAAAATTGGATGAATTCAATGGAAAAGAAACACTGTGTAGAACTATATCGATTCTGGAAAAGGCGGATCAGGAAAGAATTTTTCTATGGTAACTCAAGAGGCAGTGCCCTACTTTTTGAAGCTATGCCAGGGTGTCTTAGAACGCGCAGCTACAAAAAGAAATTTAACGAGAAGATGACACATGTGCAGTGTGTGGTAGATCTGTGGAAACAATTGAACACCTCATAATCAAATGTGATGGTATCCATCCGGATGTCGATGCAGGCACAGTCACTCTTCCTGAGGCCCTAGGGTTTAAAGATAACAATGGTCATGTAAATAAATCTGCAGTGGAAGTTAGCAAAAAGCGATTGGAGGATTGGTGGCTGAAAAGCAGAGATGTGGCATAAGGTTAGAATTGTAGGAAACTGCAGGTAAAGATGATGGCGATTCTTAATGAGAATTGCCAACACAGTTGAACAAAAAAATAATAAAGATAGAAAAGCTGAGCATGGTGGCAATTGCCACCACCCCGTTTCAAAGGGGGCGCTCCTATCCATCCATCCATCCATCCATCCAATAATTAAATGTGGTGGCTGCTCCCCTTTCCACTGCTGGGCAAGCGGGGGGGTCTGCATGATGGCTGCAGTCCACTCTCGCATACTGGAGACAGGATGGTCAGCCGCATACAGCCGCGTGACTGAGGGGTGCTGCAGTGGGTTCAGGTTGCAGATGCGGTGCAACACAGCCTGTCCAGCAGCTGGAAGGTGTCCAACTCGTTCGAACCAATGGCCACCACACACATCTGGGGAGCCCAGCACGTGGATGCCAGGCACAGAGCGCAGCCGGCATGACCGAACCAGCCAGCTCGAACACTCTTCAAACAACCACACACGAGTCGAGAGCCAGTGAAGGCAGCCTCGGAGAGCACTGCAAGTGAAAGCTGTGACCCTTGTTAAGCCTGTCAGCAAATCAACAACTATATCCTGAGATCAATGCGGAGGCACCACAGCTCTCCTTGGCCTTTTGCAACACTTAGTGGGTGGCCTCTATGCAGCCTTCCCGGCCGTAGTGCAGCAAAGAAGTCCACGTGCAGACACATCCACTGACCTTGCTCCACTGCCTGGATGCCAGGAAGAAGGAAATTACTCATTCATTTACCACAGCACAGCAGATGACTCAAGCACAGGTGCCACAACTAGGCTAAAGATAGAACGACAAGAAAGTTAGCGCAAATGACTACAAAAGTAGGGAAACAAGCTGAACTTGACTGTGCAACTAAGGTTCAGAACAGCTAAGAATGTGAACACTTATAAGACCTTTAACGCAGAACAAGCAGTCGCTCATGCAAGAAATGCTGGAGGCAAGAAAAGTGCATCCAGAGGTTAAAAAAATATTCACCACTACCGCTTACGGTCCAGGCAGGACTAAAGAATATGAAGGACACACAAAAGTCACTATGCAAGGAATCTTTGACTGCATCAGTGTGTACATGTGTACATATTACAGGCTAAGTATGACACAATGTCATCGGTGAAAAAAGACTGTGATGCCAAAGTCATTTTGTTTGTGTATTAAGACAAGCTGATTCCAAAATGTCAAGAAGCATGTAAGACCAAACAGACACTTATAAAGGAAGACCAGATCCAACTTCCCCCTTGTATAAGACAAATTTTCTGCACTTTCTGGATGAATACAACAATCCAAAAGTACATGCAAATAAAATGGCATTGAACATTTTCAACTCTCGTTTTGGGCATAGTATCAAGCAGTTTCAAATAACCAATGTAAATTCTAGCCTACAACACACAAGTGAACGAAACGATCTTATCAAACAACAGGAATCACTGAACCCACATGTGGTCCTGCTAGCAAAACCACGCAGGGAAGATGCAGCATTCTTAATATAATAAGCATGTTCATGAAACCTCGAGAGACTGTCCGTTGTGAGGTGCAAGCCACTCGCCGCCTGGAACAGCCAAACTCATAAGTGGCCTGGCAACCCTGACTGGCTCCGTGCGTTCCCTCTCGGAGTGCCGAGGCGGAGAGAGAGCCTTCAGCCGCAAGCGGAGACGCCGCCGTCTGTATTTCAAGCCCTTTGTTTGTAACTGTTGTTCGACGGTAGAATAAATGCATCCGTGCTCACATATGGCGCAGTCGACGTCCCGAACCTCGGTGTAGCCCGCCCATTCGAAGCCGCAAGCCACTTCACCGAAAGCCAGAGTCAACGTGTGTCGAGCACCAGCAGCCGAAGCCCAACGCCCGTCTCACCGCCGCCGCCGCCGCCGCTCATAAACTGAGAGGAAGCCACAGCCTCGGACCTCGCTGGTTTTACAGCGCAATTCTTGCGAGATGAACTATCGCAACGCAATTTGGACAATACTGGTTCCAAGGACGAACTTATTTCTCGCATCCTTGCTGACACTGCCGCAAAACGAGTCCTGCTCCCGGAAACAACTGTATCAGTCACCGAGACGCAGCCCGCTCCAACTCAAGGTGACCAGTTTTTCCAACCTATGCCAGTGTTCAGCGCCGACCCCGTACAGAATATGCATGTCTTGACCGCCTACCTTCAAAATCAACTAGCTTTGTCACTGTCACAAGCCTCTACGAGAGCAGTGCACGTAACAACTTTGCCGGACTTGTCATCAACGCTTCCGACGTTCAGTGGCGACGGAGGGTTATCCGTAACCCGATGGATAGACGATCTCGAGCGCACCCAACAGCTTGCCTCTTGGGAGCCCGCTACCCTGCTAGCCATCGCCCTCTCAAAACTTCGTGGCCCAGCCGCTGACTGGAAGGAAATCACTGGCCACCAGCTAAAAACTTGGTCAGAGTGGAAGGAAGCGCTTATAGCGCAGTTCGGCGAGCGACTGTCGCTTATACAGTGGCAGGAACTTGTCGGTGCGCGTGAGCAAAGCCCCGGTGAGAGCCTGGTTACCTATACTCTCGCCAAGCTCAAGATAATTGGAAGGTGCCCGCTTTCATTGACTGACAAAGAGCGCATCGAATATTTAATTCAGGGCATCCGTGATGAGCAAGTGGCTACAGCGATCGTCGTTCAACGCCCGAAGACTGTCCAGGATTTCGTCAGCATCGCTTCAGAAGTTGATCGTGCCATGGACCACTCCCGCATGACTAGACTGACAAAGCCATCCGCGCCAATTTTAAGTCGACAGCCGCATCCTATCACCTCCAGTGCTACAGCTACGACCGAGAACACTGCAGACATCCGCCAGCCTTCCCGACCTAAAAATAGCACCTACCAGCAACCAAACCGTGGAAGGCTGCCGCCCTCAAGAATATCCAACCTGCCACCTGCTGACCAAGAACATCGGTACGAGGCAATCTCTTCCAAGTATGGTGCACCTGCCTACAGACGAGGGCAAGACCTAAGCGAAGCAGTATGTTATAGCTGCAAGAAAAAGGGCCATCTGGCTAGCAACTGCACTGAGAAAGGACAGCCCTCCCGAGACAAGACGCAAACAATCCCTAAAACGCCAACAGCTTGTGTTGGCCGCACTGAGGACCCTTTGCTTGGATCCATGCTCAGGTGTGCGGTTATCACCGCTCACGTCAAGGGCCTTGGAGAGATCAATGCCTTCCCAGACAGTGGTTCGAACGTCACTATCCTCGCTGCCAGCCTAGCTGAAAACCTCAGCATAGAGCCGTGGACAAAGCCACCCCTTCTCGTCGTAGGAAGAGCCTCCGTCGCGCCTCAGGGATCTGTCTTCTTGCAAATCAGCGTAGGCCCCCTCTCTGCAATTGTGGAAGCCGCAGTCCTTCAGAGAAATGCCCTTCCCCTTATTCTGGGAGAGGACTGGTTTTATGCTGCTCAAGCGGAACTTCATTTCAGACCACCATACCTTCCTGTTATCTGCCAGCCCTCTACAAACACTGTCGTGCTGTGCAAAGAGGAACTGTTACCGCGTATGTCCAACGCAGTGATACTTAAAACATCAACTTTGTCCCGCTTTGACCCACCGCATACCACCAGCGAACCCCTACAAGTGGATTTTGAACCAGACGAACACGAGCCCGTGTGGAGCAAGCTCAACAAGGCAGCCCAGTCTCAAACTCAGCCAGCAGACTACAAGAGCCCAGCCCAGCCAGCCTCATGCAGCGTATTTCCTTCTGAGCCATGTTCATCCACGCCCAACAGTTTCCCTGATATCATCATCGGGACCCAACTCAAGCCCAAAGAACAGCAAGCAGTGAAGCAAATAGTGCACCGCCCCTCACGTCTCTTCGCTACCAGTCCTGATGACATTGGCCTTTATGAAGGCATCGAGCACGAGATCAACTTACTGCCGGATGCAAAGCCTTATGGACGGCAACCATACCGCTACACAGCCAGTGATCGGAAGTTCCTCGAAACCCAAACAGCATCTCTTCTTCAAAATGACATCATCCGTCCTTCATCTGGACCTTAGGGATTTCCTGCCATTGTCGTGACGCAGAAAGACAAGAAGAGGTTATGTGTCAACCACATACCTCTTAACAGGATGACCATGAATGTGCTCCAACCACTGCCTCGCGCTGATGACATTTTTGACGACCTAGCAGGAAGTTCTCTCTTTGCAATCCTTGACCTCTGCTGCGCTTATTGGCAGATTAAAGTAAAAGATGAAGACCAAGAAAAAACCACCTTCATCACGCACCAGGGAACCTTCAAGGGGACAAGAATGCCATTTGGGTTGAAAAATGCACCAGCTACCTTCCAGAAAGCGATGCACCAAATATTTTTTCGACTCAAAGCCCGACAGTCAAGATGTGGTGTACGCACATATCTTGACGACATCATCGTGTTCGGTGATAACTTTCCAGAGTTTCTCGATCTCCTAGACGAGACCCTCACTCTCCTTCTACAAGCCGGCTTCAAAGTTTCTTTGAACAAATGCAAGTTTGCTGTCCCCAGTGTGAAGTTTCTGGGATTTATGATCTCGGAACAAGGGAAACAGCCAGACCCATCAAAGATTGCCGCAATCATGTGCATGCCCACGCCACGCTCGTCAAAGCACCTGTTATCTTGGCTTCAGACAGCTAACTTTTACAGGCGCTTCATCCCGAATTTCTCGAAGGTTGCCGCACCTCTGCAAGCTGCCATCCGAAAGGCTGACTTCGAGTGGACAGTTCAGTGTCAACAAGCCTTTGAAGCCCTTCGCTCCGCACTTACAACAGCACCTATACTGGGACACCTCCACAATGAGGCACCTACAACAGTCACCACAGACGCATCAGCAACAGCCCTCGGAGCGATACTCACGCAGCGCCAAGACGACAAGGATGTGGTGATTGAATACGCAAGTAGGTCACTCACTGAGCCTGAAAGGAAACTTCACAGCAACGTTTGGGAGTACACTGGGCCATTACTGAGCGACACTATCTGCTGGGCCGCCGGTTTCATTTATTGACCGACAATTGGTCAGTAGCCTGCCTGACAACTAACTTCAAGCCTTCACTAGAATGCTGCTCGACCTGTCCGAGTTTGCCTTTTCGGTCGAACACAGAGCAGGACGCCAGAACTGCGTGGCCGACATGCTATCGCGGTACTCCTGTGCTACGGTCCCCCACACAGCTACTCTTGCTGCCATGCAGGCAGATGATGAAACTTGCAAGGCCATTCGTGTCAGGCTTACTTCAGGCGAAGAGACTTTGTCGTTATTGATGACATTCTGTGCAAGGTTGTGTCCCCGGAGCTACAAACCATTGTCGTTCCCGCCAAGATGCAGCAGCAGGTTCTCGAGCTCGTACACGATGCCAGTGGTCACATGGACGCCTCACGAGCGTTATTGGTGGCCGCGCATGGCAGCCACAACACGGGACTATGTTCAGGCTTGCCAATTATGTCAAGTGTACAACCGCCCTACCACACGGTCAGTTGGTCCCATGTGTTTTATGCCGACAACAGAACTTCCATTCAGTGCAATACACAATGACCCCAGCAGAGGACAAATATATACTTAATGTCACTGACTTTTCAACGAGATATATTGTTCCAGCTGCTGTGCCTACAACCTCTGCAAAAGACGCCTTGAAACATCTCCACTCAGTGTTTTACAGGTTCGGTGCTCCTGACCATTGTTTGTGTGACCATGCCAAGTCATTTGAATCACACCTGTTCAAGAACTTCATGCATATGCATGGTGTGAACATACACTTCTCAGTAGCTTACAGAGCAGCTAGCAACGGACTGGTGGAACGTGCCAATGCCACACTTGTGACCGTCCTCCGAAAACTGTGCAACAATGATCAGGCACTGTGGGTCTCCAAACTCGATGAAGCAGCTTTCGCTGTCAGTGTAACCCGCCACAGAAATACAGGATTTTCGCCATTCGAGCTTCTGTTTGGATTTTTGCCGAAACTCCCATATCAGAAAGTCCGCACAACGCAAGCCGCCGACATTCGTGACAGGCTTATGAACTTGCCAGACCTTCGCAGCGAGGCTGCGAGTAACTCCCAGGAAGCTCAAAGGAACCGCAAGAGAATCTACGACCGCACCCACCGCAGCGCCTCATTTGACGTCGGAGACTTTGTCTGGGTGCGAAGACAAGAGCCAGTACTTGGCGGAACTGAAAAGCTCGCGCCAAAGTTCAAGGGACTCTACCAGGTGACACGGAAAAGGACGCCCGTCACCTACGACGTTCGGCGCATAACGAACTCCGCCACATCCTCACCAGATGCGCGTACAGTGCACATAAGTCAAATGAAACTGTACCACCCTCCGTACTTTGACCCAGTGCTAGTGGAGCCCACATGCGAAGCCGTGCAACCTATCCCGAGTCCTGATGAAGACAATGCCGAGCAAATGCCACCTATGACCAATGAGCCGGATCAGCCAACTGGTTCAGCGAGTCAGCGACCTCAGCGTCACCGTGCACCACCCAAGCGACTGCTTGACTACGACATTGCCTTAGTAGACTAATGTTCCTGTCCAAGAGGACTTGGACTTGCAGGCGGGGTGGGATGTGAGGTGCAAGCCACTCGCCGCCTGGAACAGCCAAACTCATAAGTGGCCTGGCAACCCTGACTGGCTCCGTGCGTTCCCTCTCGGAGTGCCGAGGCGGAGAGAGAGCCTTCAGCCGCGAGCGGAGACGCCGCCGTCTGTATTTCAAGCCCTTTGTTTGTAACTGTTGTTCGACGGTAGAATAAATGCATCCGTGCTCACACCGTGAAAACACAAAGATCCCACTGCTCTTTAGTTTCTTCAAGCTACCCTCATCATGGGAGAGGAACAAAAATCAACAGGGGCATGCTTACATACAAACGAAACAACTGTCGTTTTAGACCAAACAAGGTTCCAAACAAGGCAATTGAAGTGCATCACTATTCCACAATACAGCAACACTCACTATTCAACTTCAAGGGACCAGAAAAAATGTATGAATTGCCGTATGACCCCAGAAAAGCTGACAGGAACCGCTTTCATCGCGATGTATTTTACAGTGGAAGCTATATTAGCTTTGTCCAAGCCATTCAGTAGAAGCAGTTTAGGGGCACAACTGCAGCCGTGCCACAGGTTATGCGAAATGCGTTAAGTGGACACCATCTACCTCAAAGTGTGGTTAAGAGGTCCAGTGACGCAGAGAGCCAGTTATCCACCTTTCCATTCCTCAAAAACAACGCAGGGTTTAGACTGCGACTGAGACAACACGAGGATCTAGACTACTTGCTTCGTGCAAGCAGGCCTTGGAGTCCGTGAAGTGTGCCGGGAACCTGATCGAACCGAAGACCTCATGCGGAAGAAGGCCAAGTGTGAGATGCCCATATGGGCAGCCGCCTGTGAAACGTTGAAATGGACCTGCCAGTCCATACCTCTCTGTAGCTAATTCCAGTCAGCTTTCGCTGATTACTGAGCTACGACGGTACGCTTACATCTAATAATTTTTTAGGGTATCAAAGACTGCACAATACTCATCTTCTTTCGAGACAAGCATAGCGCCAGAGACACTATCTTTCCCCATCTCCATCAATGCTTCACTACGTGCTCACTGGACACAATGAGCAGAACTGTTATCTTTAAACTTCCTGCACATACACCACTGCTTTCCAACCAGTGCATGGAGACCTGCATTGAACCATAACCAGTCACCCGTTCACCGTGACTTTAGCACTATGTAAAGAAAACAATACGTTACAACATGGTGCTGCCCCTGACAGCCTTATGAAGAATTGTCGATAATGCCAATCAGCAAAGTGTAAGTGTTGAAGGAGAGAGCATTTCTAAAGAGAATGAGTATTATGGCGATGAAATGGTTCATTTGAAGATTGCACATACATACTGTACATTACAAAGACTATTACATTTACATTTACATTTACTATTACATTTACAAAGACTATAACAGACTATGCAGATATGATTGCTGGTTTAGCAGATTCCCATAGCCAACACTGTGTTTGCAACACCGCAAACATTACCTGCTCACTGACACACCTTCTCTGGATGACGAAAACAAACTGCAAGGCACGTTTTTGGTCACTGAAAAAAATTCATAAGTGGGTCACTGCTTGTACAAGCTAGTTAAGCCATTCAACCCTTTGCGCAAGCTTTGCTATTAATCTGTATGACGTCATCACTGAGTTATGCAAAGCACTACAAGTAGCCATGCAGCCAGGTTCTCTGTTATTTGCCGTTTTAAATCTATTCGCATCAGTACAAAAAAAAAGCAAGTTGTTGCAAGAAAAAGGATTTCTAAAAAAATATAGTGCTGTCATCATATAGAATTATCCTGAGGTTACCGTTACAATCTGTGTATCCATCCAGGTTCTCAATGTGAGCTTTTGTACTGCAGTGCTATATTATATTTACATTTTTAAATGTCTCTTAAGCATTTCTTGTCGCTGGCATCACAAGGTCTTATCACTCATGAGTAATCTGTGCACATCCCTGTCAATGCTGCTGGACTGTGTTCAAAGATTCACAGTCATGAGCAGGCAATTCTGTGCCACATGGGACTTTCTACGAAGATATGTGCCCCTTACTGAGAATGTTCAGTCATTTTAAACAGGGCGCAGTCAACAGGCTTGGCCATTATCGTGTCTAAGCCAACGAAGTGAGCATCTTGCTACTGCTGCTACTAAGTCCAGTTTCTCTTTTAAGGGCACCAGTTTGCGCAAGTAAACAGTTTGCTTTTCAGTGCATCCGCAAGCACCCTTGCCTTAATGCCATCTGTGGTGTATGACAATATCACCTGAAAGTATCCCCTGTGCATTGTCTCTGAACTGCCTGATGTCTTAATGGAACGAGTGCACAAAGTTTCTATATTTTTTCTGGCCTGCTATCCAGTAGTATCCACAACCAAGTGATCCAAGATATTGTGCTGTTTCCCGAGATAGTGCCAGCCGCCCAGGGATGTTCTGTACATGTGGGCTTAATCCTGTGCCAGACTGCCTCCTAACTGACAAGAAAGCCAGCTCCAAGACTGAACCTGACTAATCCAGACTGTTCCAAGGAACAACCAGGAACAAGGAGCAACCTTTCACATTCAGCAAGCTTGAACAATGGCTGCATTTCCTTCTCATCCTTTCACGACAAACAAAGCCACACTTACCAGACATGGTTGGTGTGGTACAGACAGACACCGTCCGGCCAGTCAGGGACCACCGAGAACTGGCAGTGGTGGTGCTTGTGGCTCCGGTACATAACCATCGAGTGTAGCCATGCTGCATCAGAAGCACAATCTGATGTAGGAGCTGGTGGCATTAGACAATGATGCCCTTTTGCAACAGCCACCATTTTCTGGTTTTTACTGGATACTCCTGACAACGAATACAGACCACAATGCCAGTGCTTCGCACAGGCACGAGCTTCGCACAGGCCACCTGGGTGGCTTGCGCAGAGAGCAACGCTTCACTACTATTGTACCATAACAGCACTTGCCGCGCTGCTTTCCAGTTTTGGCAGTTCCTCCCACGCCCATGAAAACAGTGCTGCAGCACATGAAAGGGATGAGCCGGTTGTGACCAGCAAAGAACTGACTTCACGAAGTGCAGCCACAGGAATTTTCAAGGGGCATTGCTACAGCCTTTCACTTTAATGCAACTTCATGGCGAGTGAATCGAGAGAATTCGAAAGTTGAAAACTAGCTTAGAATTCTACCGCACATTTTGCCTTTAATGACTACTATTTTCAAAGTGACAAGCAGCTAATAAACACAGCTTAGGATGGCAAATCTTAAGAACAAAGAACGAACACTAGGTTAGAACTTCCTATAATACAGACCTTAATTTGGCCAGTGTTAACAAACAGTACCATCTCTACCAAATGTAACCAGGTAGCTGTGACCATAGAAAATGCAGGCTGGCGGCGGATCGTCACGCTGTGGTCGTCAGCCCTCGTCGGCTGCGAGCACAACCTACATGACTGACAGGAACCTCAGCTAGCACTATCCCCCCCCCCCTGGATAAGATAAGCCATGAGAGTCCGTAAAGACAGCCTGCTTACTTTTGCCAAAGATGGTGCATTCTGCCACTTCACTTTGCCTCTGAGAAGAGTGGTTGTGATCGATGAATAATGGAAAGCTGGGCGAGTTGGTTCTGTTTGTAGAACATAGAACAACAGAATGAGGATGACACAAAGGAGGACAGAACAGGTGCTAACTTCCCACTGGTTTATTCGAATAGGAAAGCAACATATACAGGTTACCATGGTGATGATATCATATCTGTCCTTGCTCACAAAATGCGCTGCAATGACACAATCTCATGCTACTGCAGTGTGACAGATGGCACGGTAACGTATGTGGTGTCAGCACTATGAAAATGACAGGCTTCTACTAGCTCCCTAAAAGTTTATCTACTGTGCCAAGAACACAAATGTAAACAGATACCAGTGGACAGCCAAGTTACCTTCCTACATAGTAATCAAAAGTGTTTAAAAGGTAGTGAAAGCCTTTCATAATCATAGGAACCTCAGCGGTGCCGCCTGTGTTAGTGAGCCATCTATCACACTGCAGGAGCATGAAATCGAGCCACTGAAGAGCATTTTGTGAGCATGGCCAGATACAGTAAAAGCTAATTCGACACCGACGGGACCGCGAAAAATTGTCGAATTATCCGAATGTCGAATTATCGAATGAACAACAAAAAACAATGTTTGCCGCAACCTTTATTTGGCAAAGAAATCTGTTATCGTCACCTGCTTTTTCGAGCGAATTTTAGCGACTACGATAGCTCTAACAGCTGCCAGGTGCTGCGCGGCACACGCACCGTCAGGGATTTTTTCACAGAAGTCCTCCCGCACGGACAAGGCTTCTGCGGCTTCTTTCACCGTGCACTTCAGCATTTGGGGCAACTGCTCACAATCGTCACCTTCTGACGAATCGTCGTTGTCAGCGCCTGTCACTTATATTACATCCTCGGTCACCTGACAGGACACAAAGGCAAGGCGCGCAGCCACTGCGCGCTACCCACACGAAAGCAGCGCGCGGAGGAGGTAAAGCGAGCGCGGCTTCGGCCGCTTATCTGTTCTTTCAGCCAGCGTCCCTTCGCGGTTGTTGCTGCAACACCCGTCTTATCTTTTCTCTTTATCTTTCCTCTGATCTTCTAACTCTCCTCTATCTGCACTAGGCAGCCGTGGTTGCTCGGCTGAGCCAGTAGGCAGGCCCGTGCAATTTCCTTTCACCCTTCTCTCAGTCGCAACAAAACAGCAACAGCAAGCAGCCCAATAAACACGCTGACAAAGCGCGTAATTACCAAAAAAGGCGCCGCCTTATGGTTAAATAACCGCGATCGTAGCAGCAAGAACACGTGGAAACGACGACACACGCCAAAAGGAGACTTGCTGTCGATAGGGTTAAGTGGACGACACCAACACGACTGCTGCGAAGCACAAAAAAAAAAGACGCCAGCCGCTTCGGCCGCCGCGGCCGCCGCTAACCTCGCTCCCCTAGCCCTCGCTCACGCTGCTGACGGCGATGACCATACAGATGGCCTATCAGCCGTACAGTAGCCCCGGCAGTGTTTTTTTCTTTTTGCTCTTGGCTTGGCGGGCTGCGGAGTGAAGTCGAACTAACCGACGCACGGCAAAATTTGTTCGAATTAACGAGAGTTTCACCCCATAGAATAGACTCCTATGTACAATTGTAGGGACCTCGCGTGCGCGTCGAATTATCCGATTTTCCGAATTAACGGGGGTCTAATTAACGAGCTTTCACTGTATGACATCACCACTGCTACCTTCAATTGAGAGCACCACACGTTCTGACTCTCTTCGTGCCACTCTCCTTTTTCTGCCCTATGTTATATGTGCACTGAAGGCTTGGAAAGTATGTGGCCCGGCTAATGCAACAATGGCTCTTTTTTTGCACATGAAATAACAGGGTGGAAAAAGCTGTTGCACCACCACCTGTGAGCATGATTTATCGTCCATTACATTCCTAGCCAGATATACGGTTTATGTACTCGTATCACCTTGCAGCAATGCCTTCCGATGCTGCAAAACTTTGCAAATGAATAGACAGGGAGTATATAAACAGCCCTGCCTAAATAGCTACGCACTACATCAATGTAGCCAGTGAATTTTACCTGCTTGTAAGGCAGTCCTGAAAAGATGCTTTGAATAAACATCGCATGGAGCATGTAAGCGGCATCGTCATCACAGCTTCTGCTCACTGAACTATTCTAATAGCTACCTGAACTGATAAAACAAGTGAAATAGCTAAATCAGATGATACTACTGCAAAACGTTACCTGGCAAAAGTACTGAAAACAGAGGCGCCTGGCCTGGCCTTTCCTGAAGTGATAGCACACCCCATCCTCAGAGTCCTGGAGAACTCTTGCCTAGCGGGTCACAAGATTGTTGAGAACGCTATCCCCTATTGCCATAGACACCAGCAGTCTCTCCACATATGACTAGGTGAGCAGCTTCTTGTATATTGACACCTTATCAGTCACACTGTGCAGTCCATTCCAAGATGGAGGCGTACAGGCTGACGAAGGAAATGAAACACCAGGCAGCCCTTGCCCCTCTGGCCACACAACACAGGAAGTGGCACACAGACCTCTCCCTGGTGAAAACAGTGTGGCATCAAAAAGGTGTGGTCCCATGGGCAAAATCGTCCACTTTCGGTTCTGAGCTGGTTTTCTGCTGTCCCCACCGCCTTAGTTCCCCGATTCAAGATGCCTCACAGCCGTTTTTTTCCCCCTGAGAGCCCCATCAGCCCAGAAACACGTGCACTGAAGATGCAGGCTCGGACAGGTCCATTACCACCGTTCTGAATGTAGCAAAGTCTTATGTTTACAAAGTGTGGAAAGAGCTGATGTGCTCAGACAGTGGCATGGCATCTGTGATGGAAAGGAAAAGCCGTCAGTGGTCAGATTTCACCTGACTGCATGATTTTCTCCAGTGGCTGCAAGTCATCTTGACTGACCCAGTAAAGGCGATGAGGGCCACTGCAAGGGAGCTCCAAGACTGTCAGGCTCGCCGTGCACGAGGTCTTGATGTATCCCTCCTAAACAGTGAGGTGGGGGCAATTCACGTTCGATAAAACTTGGGAGGATCCTCTGCTTCGGTACAAGCACTTGCTAACCAAGCTGAAGAAGCCTGAAGTGCATGGATTTTTTTTGCAGACAAGACACAATTTGACCAAGACCAAAAAAGCTAACCGCCGTAAGGACAAGTGGCTTTGCTCAAGCACTGATGAGGTTTCTATAGTGATGCACACAAAACTTCTGTCGTCTCTGATGGCGTTAACTGGGTGCGGCCAGTGTGACAAGGACTGCATGGCGTTTCATTTTCTGCATCAATCAATGCCCTTCCATTGTGGAACAAACTGCGTGCCTAGATAGATGTGGTTAAAGTACTGCTGTCTATGGTGATAGAGATTTATGTTCTCAAATACCTCGCACACCCGGCATGTTCAGCGGACTAAGAAATAGTGCTTCATCAAAGAGTTAACTGCTCTAAGAATGCGAATGAAAAAAGTCAGCCCAATTCAGACTGACCATAAAAACACAATCTCTGCAGAGGAATAAAAAAAACTGCTCTGCATGATCTTCATCGATTCCATGCAAAAACATGATTTGGAACCCAAGAAGGCACATATGAATGTGCTTATGCGTTTTCCTGCGTTCCTCATTTGGTTTTTATGCTGAATTCATTACATCATGATGTGCAGACAGGACCTCCGAAATAATTTGCCATGAAAAGGAAAGTTAGGAAAGTTACCCTATGCGTGTCGGCTGAGATGTTTGTAATGCCATCGCAGCGGAAGTCAAAAGGGGGAACCCCGCTTCATACGTGAATGGAAACCAGAAAGCCTCCGAGGCAGGTGTCAATGTGGAAAGGGATGTTGCACTTTGCCCCCAAGAGGGAACGGAAGGAATTAGTGAAGCGGAAGCCCATTGACGAGTAAGCGGTAAGATGGACAGCAGAGGAATGCAGGATATGGCTGCAGAAAAGATGTTCAGCTTTAACTGAGGAGGACTATCTTAATGCTCAAACAATGAACGATAATCTCATAGCTATCATTACCAAATGTGCATTAGAAGTAGGCAGTAGGCTCGTTCAACAGGGTACTGGCAAGCTATCTGAGGAGACGAAAGATCTTATTAAGGAACGCCAAAGCATGAAGGCGTCTATCCCCACAGACAGAACAGAAGTGGCAGAGTTATCAAAGTTAACGAAAAAGCTTCAGGTAGCCAACATAAGAAAGGTGGTAATATGGATAGAATCGAGCATGTTCCGAAGAACGGAGGTAGCCTAAAAGCAGTGAAGAGAAAGCTAGGCATAGGCAAAAATCACATGTATGCATAAAGAGACAACGAGGGCAATGTGATTAGCAACGTGGGTAAGATAGGTAAAGTAGGCGAAGTCCTCTACACAAACCTATGCAGTAGCCAATGTAATGAGGATGTAAATGGCACAGGCAGTGTCACACAGCAATGGGACATCCCGCCAGTAACGACAGAGGAAGTAAAAGAAGCCTCAGGAGCAATGCAAAGGGGGAAAAGAGCCGGTGAACAACAGGTAACAGCAGATATGTTGAAGGACGAATGGAAGATTGCGCCAGAAAAACTAGCCACCCTGTATACACAATGCCTCGTGACCTCGAGCGTAACAGAAGCTTGGAAGAACACTAACATAATCTTAATGCATAAGAAAGGAGATGTCAAGGACTTCAAAAATCACAGCCCGATAAGTTTACCATTCCCTGCCTATAATGTATTCACCAAGATAATCACTAATAAAGTCGGGAATACCTTAACCTTCAATCGACCGAATTATCTGGCAAGCTTCAGTTAAGGACATTCAACAACAGACCATTATCACACTATCAATCATGTGGTTGAGAAATGTGCAGAACATAACCAACCGCTATATAGCCTTCATAGATTAGCAGAAAGCATCTGACTCAGTCAAAACCTCAGCAGTCATGCAGGCACTGCGGAATCAGGCTGTAGAAAAGACTGATGCAAAAATACTGGAAAGTATCTATAACAACTGCGCAGCTACTACAGTCCTTCATGAAGTCAGCAATAAAATTCCAATAAGAAAGGGTGCAAGGCAGGGATCTCGCCAATGCTATTCACTGCCCGTTTACAGGAGGCGTTCTGAGGCATGGATTGGGAACAGTTGCAGATAAGGGATAATAGAGAATACCTGAGTAATCCGTGATTTGCTGATAACACTGCCTTGCTTAGTCACGCAGGAGATAATCTGCAAAGCATATGATCAGTGAGTTAGGCAGGCAGAGCAGAATGATGGGTCTAAAAATTAACATGAAGAAAACCAAAGTAATGCTCAACAGTCTCGCAAGGGAACAGCAGTTCACAATTGGTAGCGAGGGGTTGGAAGTGGTTAGGGATTACGTCTACTTAAGACAGGTAGTGAGCACTGATCTGGATTATGAGAGGGAAAAAACTAGAAGAATAAGAATGGGGTGGAGCGCATATGGCAGGTTCTCTCAGATCATGAATGGCAGTTTACCAATATCCCTGAAGAGATAAGTATACAAACGATGTATTTTACTGGTACTCGCCTATGGGGCAGAAACGTGGAGACTAACAAAGAGGGTTCAGCTTAAGTTAAGGACAACGCAGCGAGCTATGGAAAGGAAAATTATAGGTGTAACATTAGGAGCCTGGAAGAGGGCAGAGTGGGTGAGGGAACAAACGCGGGTTAATGACATAATAGTCGAAATCAAGAGGAAGAAATGGGCTTGGGCAGGGCATGTAATGTGAAGGAAAGATAACCGCCGGTCCTTAAGGGTAACGGAGGGGATTCCAAGAGGAAGGAAGTGTAATGGGACAGCAAAGAAGTTACGTGGGTGGATGAGATTAAGAAGTTTGCGGAGATACGATGGTTGCAGCTGGCAAAGGACAGAGTTATAATTGGAGAGACATGGGAGAGGCCTTTGCCCTGCAGTGTGCAAAGTCAGGCTGCTGCTGATGATGATAATTGCGGACTGCTTCTCTGCACAGTGGCGGGCAATGAGGTGGAAATCCAGTAGGTAATTGTGGAGCTCCACGTGCATTATTCAGATGGCCATTATCTGTGCAATCATGTGGCGCTGGTTTCAGCACATTTGGAGCACCTAGTGGTGCACGAGACAAGTGATGGGGCCTCTTGGTGTGATGAAGTATCTCCTACTACGACTGTTGTTCACGCCTCAAGAACTCTGTACTCACTCGGCTGACAGCTGCTGAATGGGGTTTGGAACGCAGCGGACGGAAATAATTTTTTTCACAGCCACTCATGAAACGCAGCCAATGATAAGGTGCCTTGAGGAGGCACCTTTCCACTGTAAAGCATGAAATCACACACACATACTGAGCTCACCTGATTTCATTACGTACGGAGGTGTCTTTAATATGCTACTCAGCCTTAAAGTGAAGACCTCTGTAGGACCTGATGATGTACCCAACGTATTCCTGCGCCGCTATGCGGAACCCCTGGCCCATATTCTTACTCATCTGTTCCAGCTATCATTGCAGGACTGTGTTCTTCCTGACGGTTGGCGAATAGCCCGAGTGATTCCAATCTTCAAAAAAGGTGACTGCCTTGATGTTAGTAACTATCGCCCAATTTCATTAACCTCCAGCACGTGTAAACTCATGGAACATGTCTTGTCCAATTTCATAAATGCATTTCTTGAAAAGCACAGTGTTTTAACGCGTTTCCAGCATGGATTTCGGAGAGGTCTTTCAACTGTTACTCAACTAGTAACTACCATTCACGAAGTGGCATCCTCACTTGATAGGGGCGAGCAAATTGACATGGTATTTCTTGACTTCAGTAAAGCGTTTGACCGCGTCTCACACAGCAAACTAATCCTAAAGCTCCAGAACACTGGTCTTCCTCTACCGATTGTGAAATGGATTCAAGCCTACCTTAATAACCGAAAACAGTTCGTCCACGTCAATGGCTGCTCATCTGGAATTCTACCGGTTGGCTCTGGGGTCCCCCAGGGAAGGGTCCTTGGCCCCATTTTATTCCTCAAATACATTAATGACATCGTTGCCTCAGTTGACACCGCATCCGTTAGTATAAGGCTGTTTGCAGATGACTGTGTCCTATTCAAAACTATCCGTTGTACCAATGACCAAATCGTTTTGAACAATAACCTTAATGCTGTGAACCAGTGGTGTAATCTTTGGTCTATGGAATTAAACAGAGAAAAATCTGTCCTTCTTCGGGTAACTAACAAGAAATCTCCGGCTCAGTTTTTGTACAAAATCAACGAATATCCGTTAGTTCAGGTCAACGAGTGTAAATACTTAGGTGTTACGATAACTAACAACTTGAACTGGACCAGCCACATTAATAAAATCTGTACATCAGCCCTTAGGAAACTAGGGTTTCTTCGTTTCAAATTAAGGTCGGCCCCCTTCCAATGTTAAGCTGCTTGCATACAATACCCTTATCAGACCTCAACTGGAATATGGCTGTGCAGTATGGGACCCTCACTTGAAAAAAGACGTAAATAAACTAGAAATGGTACAGAGAAAGGCAGTTCGTTTCATATTCAATTCATACCGCAGATTAGATTCTCCATCGTCTCTAATGAGTGCTAACAACATTTTGACCTTAGAAAGTAGAAGAAAGATTTCCAGGCTGCGGTTTCTGTATCGGCTCTGCAATCACCAACTTGGTATCAACGCGCAATTGTTCATTCATCCACGTGAGGGTCGTCAAACTCTGCACACCCATCTTTACAACCTGGAACCAATCTTTGCGCGTACTAACAGGTTTAAGAACTCATTTTTTCCGCGCACTGTCACACAATGGAATGCACTCCCAATAGAAGTTTTTTCCGCGCATGATGCAAATGTTTTCGAAGAACGAGTACGAAAAGCTCTGGGTTGATGTTACTCTTCGCTTTTTGCTGATTCATTTCTTTTTCTGTGTTTGCACTGCATGCTGCGCGTTTGACTGCTTTGACCTGTTGATTGCTTATGATTGCTTGTGTTGCTTTTTGTGATTGCTTGCTAATGGTGGCGCTGAATTGCGTTTACTTAGGACCTGTATTGCCCTCCTGCTTGGTCTTCAGTGACTGCAGTATGTTTTAAATAAAAAATAAATAAATAAAATTGACAAAGTTCAAAAGAACGCACACCCAAATACAAGTACTGTGGTCTGTCAAATAGTGCTTGCCAAAAGTGGTACATGATTTCATATCAGCTGCATTTTTTGCGTACCGGCATACCCATGCATATGGTTATTGTACAGCATGCACGTGGCTTTTGCTCTGACATCTGTAGTGTAATGATAACAATCATAACACTTATTCTTCATCCTCACCACATTACCGAATAGGTTTTAGTGTTAGGAACATTTTATTTTTTAGCCTCTGCATTCACCTTTCACGTAAAGCACATAGAAGAACTTCCAAAAGCAAAAAATGCAGTCCCAGTGGCACCTGTCACTTCACTTGGAAAGGCTGAAAGAGAGGGCATGCATTTCTACACATAAGAGGAGGAACAGGTGGAATGAGTGTTCATGCACAGGAATAAAATATTTCATAACTGCTGTCACCCCTTGCTAATGGACTACCAACCCCTGCCAAGTTCATGTCTGCGCATGACAGTTTATGAGCTTGCATTTCAAAATCTACCTTTGTGGTGCATACTATGCGATATACAAGGTGGAGCCAATGTTGACGAAGAGCTTCAGTAGCTCGTAGCGTACAAACACGGGATGTAAGCAATTTTTTAGAGTACAGTGCTTTCATGTGCATTGTGCGAGATGTTTTGTTCACTGCTGGTAACCTCTGCTTACTGTGGAGGTTGGCTACCGTGACTTATTGATATTTCCGAACTGCAGTACTGACGTCGAGGACGTACAGCTAAATACTGCGGGTTTCACCACCTTAGCTCACAGCGTGTTAAGGCAGTGGTGCTACTCAAGGCAAAGGACCGGAAGTGCTTTCTTTTCTTAACAGCATTTAACTACCTTGGCAGGGATCGCCATCATTGACAGTAAGAACAGCGCTACCTATGCCCAAGGGTGGACACTTGCATGTTTTACAATTTCCTAGCCTGTAAGTAGTGACGGAGCACAAGGTGAAATGGCGTGCGTGTGCACGCACACACACACACACACACACAAACCATCAAGCACCGCTGCTGGCAGGCAATTCATACACTACTATCATAGTTACAAATACGCATCTGTTTTCAATATTCAGATAATACGCACTTCAACACACAGATACAGTCGAAATAATGATTATGTGTACTGAAACTACAGTGGCTCGGCTAAACCACAAAACAGATCGAAGTGCCCTAACGGTACATTACGTGAACATAAATACAGAGCAAACATTTGCCTCAAAACCTAACAATAAACAACTGACGCAAGTGTGTCACATCATGCAAAAAAGAAACTGACTAGTTAGTCGTGAAAACAATACAGGCAGGGAGAGGTTAGTTTGGACATTGTGTATGCCAGTCACCCTTCCAGAAACTGGCACTGGACCTTTGTTGGATTGCATGGAATATGGAAGGTTCTCCCCAGGTGACTTGATGGGATGAAGCAAGAAACTGAGGACTGATTGTATACAGGATTGAGCTCTTGAATACATTACGGTGGCTCGTAAGCAATTCTGACGATGCGTAAAGGCGGGAATCATTTACACTTGTTGTTGAGCGTGTCGTTGATTGGTTGCCAAAGATTTGGCGGGATGAACGCTGCAGCAGTTGGCCTCACGCGTTTCGCTGCTTTGTGCTGGTCAAATTCGTCCGTAATGAACTGCTGCTTCCAGGCATGGTTTGCTGTGTGACCTGATGTTGGCGCGAGCGATTCCAGATGCAGATGACTCTACAACCTGCGTTTACTGCTACAGTGGGAAGGCCGAGAGATCGAGCAGCCGTGAAGGTGGACACCGCATTTCATAGCATTTCTCGCAGAGCGCACAGGCCACTGTGTACTTGTAGCCTATGAAGTCTGTGGGGATGGCGACCACCTTCATGGGACGACGGAGGGGCCCAGCCACCTTTGTCCTGAGCACAGTGTGGTGTGCAATGCAGCTGAGAGGGCACTGCAGAGAGGAGGAGGGGTGCCTCCAAATCTGTTTGCAATCAATGCGAAAGTCCCTTTCTCAGCCTACCCCTGCCCTGCAATGGCTGACTGCTCCAAGAGGGGGGCGATGTCCTTCGCAGCACACGTTTCTGCCATGCATTAAGGTCACGCACAGTGCTGCACAATGTGCGCAAGGAGGAAATGCCCACAACAGCACTTGGAGGCTTTACAAACTACAAGCGATGAAAACCACTGGGTATGCACGGAGTAACGAGTGCTTGTGTGCATCGCATCTGAAGCCTGAAACCCACTAAAAGACTTGTCTGAAATGAACTACTCTTCACCACCTGTATGCACATTTACCATGACAGAGTATGGTCAATGACAACAGGAAAAAAATGAGCGGTGGGTCGTGTACGGCATCACGTCTGTTGACTGGCATTCGTTGCAGGGAAATTGTTTTTGCGTGAATGCATTTACAGCACAATTGCCTTCCAGTTAACACAATGCCTGACAACGCAGGTATCTTGATAAATGGCACTGTTTGTTTCAGTCTTGCAGTCATTTGCAGGTGTACAGGTCCGAAAGCCCCGTTGTAAAAGCCATCAGCATGCCATACACATAATTACCGTGACCACGACGTAATGGGAACAGGAGGGAGGATTACAAACATACCACGATCGCAACGTTCTCTGATGATGACTGATTTTTATGGCGCAAGGGGCATCCGGGGCCAAACATCACCATGGCACAAGCTGTTTTCCTGTTCTTAAGGTGGAGTCAACAATGCGATCCCCAAACATTTCATCGTGAAGAAGCTGACCACCAGGCAGGGGAAGCCTTGTACCCAATGTGTCACCAGTGGGCACACGGCAGCGCCATGGATTGAACCCCACACCTCCTGCATGCAATTTTAACGTAACATGGCCCTGCTCATGCCAACTGCGCCCCAGGGGCTCGGAAAGAATGGAGACGACACACAAAAATACGGCAGCAAAGGATATGTCGATATTGTTGCTAGGCTACCCTTCAGAAATGCGTATGATATCACCGAAAAGCAAAGACACTCTGTTACAGTAGCTTCTTGTTGTGTACTGCCCTGTCTTGTTCTCGTCCAAAATTCTCTGCTTTCCCTACTGCACTGAACTGTTTTGACGGACCCTCTTTCTGAATGGCCCGCGTCACTTTACCGTGTGCATCCCATGTTCCCCAAGACAGGTTACAAGTTGACTCCTCCTACCACCTCGAAAGTGCAGTGCTGACTGTAGGGCCACTTATCTGAGAAGTAAGGAAATTGCACCTAGCTTCAGAGCATTATGCGAGGTGCTGTCTGAAGCAGATGAAGTACAGAAATAAATTGCAATAATGCTGTAAATGTGATAAGCACTGCTGACCATTGAGAAGACCAGTAAAAGCAACATTCAACAAGTGTGGCCTCAAGACGCCTCCTTGTGAAACATCATCGCAGAACTGACCAACCTCACCACCAGCCTATGCAGCAGCTTACGATCCACAGGTAAGGCCAGGTACTATCGAAAATGATGCAATGGAAGACTCTATCACATGTGGGTTTGTTTTCTAAAAAGACTGTAGGCACAGGGCATCAACGAATGTTTTCCTTGGTCCACTGTTGTTACAAGATAAGCGACAGTGTATATAGAACAGCGCCCGTGCTGAAATCTGGCCAGCACGTCAGAATAAAGGTTGCTATTTGCTAGAGTGCATTCAAGCCTCGCCAGCACTATTCGCTCCATTACTTCGACAACACAGTTCAGCGAGACAGCCGACCAACATGAGTAAAGCTCACAAGCAGCGTTTCCTGGGTCAGGAAGATAAACACGGTTGATGATCTTCCTCTGTTCCAGAACAGTGTGAGAAATGCATGTGTTGTGGAAATTCTTGAGACGTGCTGTTCTAACCTCCACACCATAGTAAAGCAGCCACGTATGAAATCACGTGACGATGACTGCTTACGTGTGGCCAAAGTGGTGTTCAAATCAAACGTTGCGACGGCAGTGCCTGGATGGTGATTACTTGAAGGTTTGGTGCACATCTCCGAGGCAGGTTATCCTGACCGAAGCGAAAGTATAGATGGGAAATGTTGTGCTCGAAAGGCGTAGCACAATGTTCGACTCCCCATAGTTGTCAGCGGCCGCACATGAATGTTTGCAAGGCACAATGAATGCTGCATGCAGCTCCCTCTTTGCCCACTTCCGTTATCAGAGGGCAGGCATTGTGCGTGTTCTCTGGCCTGCCCGCCTGCCTGCCTGCCTTGTGGAGCCTCCACCACAATCCGCTTTCTCAAGCAACACTGTGCGCTTGCCTTCCTTTCCGGGGTTTGTCGCTATAAGGGGCAGCATGCTCAGCGTGATCTTTTTGCGGTATTGGGCAAGATGCTCAGCTTCTCAAGCTGTATGACGTGCCACACTGCTCGCCCACTCTTTTCCGCATACATTTCAGCACCCTTTTTTTCTCCGCGTTCGTTACACAGCCATCGTCAGCACGGGCAGGCTCCCCAACTTCATGGCTGTAGCGGCTCAACAGCAAGGCCACGGCCGCAGCCTGGAAGTGATCACTTGGACGTGAACAGCGAAAAGATGACTCAGGAGGATGACAACAATGTACAGTGTGGAACCTGAGAGGGCACCAGTTGGAGCATGTAAACGGGGAACGCAGTGGAGGTCGAGCAGTGTGAAACATGAGGAAACCAGGTTGCACTGGTGGTGGTCACAAATCTATTGTGTAGCAGAAGTGTGGACAGTTTTGTTTGTGCTCCCTACTGCTGCGAGAGAAAAGGCTGCAAACTTTTTGCGACGGTTTTCCGCACAGCCACACAATATTAAGCAAAGGTTGCCGATAATGGCAGCTAAAAGATCTTCATGCTCAAAACAAACAGTAAACAAAAACTCGCCACAGGGCTGCCTTCTAAGGTTAAAGCACAAAGTGACCAATAAATAAGTAAACATGACGTAAACAAGAAGGAAGCAAAGGAAAAATGTAAACACTCAGCACGTGCACTTTGTCATGAACACAACAAAATAAATGTAAAAAAATACGGCACCTGCTGGCTTGTTGAAAATGAAACTCATTGAGGCTCCTGCCTCCTCCTCTGCCTTGAATCCATGAGGTGCACTTGCTGCTCGAAGGCTGCAGCTGTTCAGTCGAGGGAAATCCCTCCTCCCGTGTGCTGCAATACACGCACAACTGGATGTTGTGCTTCAAGGCTAAATACTCGCAACCTAATACTACCGTAAACAATCACGATGCTCAGCTGCACACTGTTTATGAAGTCATCACCTACATGGTGCACTGCTTGACGTCAGTTAATAATGGTAGCGTATTTGTGTTTGCCTATGCAGTGTTCCTTACTAGAACACTGCATATTCATTTAAGCGCCCCATCTGTACTGCGTTTTTGTTTGTATTCTACACACAAAAATAACATTTCATTGTTACGATCACGATGCACCAATTATAACCTTTCAATGTGTGCACACAAATCATCACACAAATAGCGTTTGGCACAAAATTTGATGTGTAGGCATGTGTTTAACAGTCGTGTTAAGTTGCCAAACATTTTTCACAACTGATGTAGCCCGGCAGCATTGCTGTCCTGTAGGTGTATATTTTATTTCTCTCAATATGTCACGCACCATACACATCAGTCTACACGTCTCGGTCTGTTGGTGGTGTGACTCAAAAGAAGCCATGCAAATGTGCAGTACAGCAAGGAAGCCTGAGTTGTTCTCGCCAGCCGGCATTTTAGCATACAGTTATCCCAAACCTGAAACCCACCTAAACATCAATGTGTTCAATCACTAATTTTACCTGCCGTTAGGTTTTTTTATTTTTCGTATGGCTTCTTGAACGACTTTGATTTCTGTTACACCTAGAGACAAAGCACAATTAGGGTTCGTTTCACATAAGGTACGCATTGCTGAAATGTGACTGCTATGAAAATATAAACAAAAATAACTAGAATGTCACATCCCTTTTGCAACAGCGTCCATAACAACAGTTGCAAACAGATTAGAGTACAGTCCCGTTAAACTGAACTAGGTTACCATGAAATCTTAGGGAAAATAACCATGAAAACACTTTACTGGTTTTCCACATCAGAAGTTGCACGAAAAAAAAAACAAATGCAAACAATTTCTTCACTGCCTGCTTCTGTTTAGGTGAACTTAAGTGGTGACTGCAAATTACAGCAACTTCCCTCAATGGTACGCACAATGCGTCCGCACGGCACTGTCAACAAAAGGAGAACAATATACATAGTGCTTGTACACAGAGATAAGATGTTTTCCGCAAACCTTTTGGAAAAACTGAGATAACACCACCCCGTGCTCTAGCAAGGTGACTTATGAAGCACTCTTGACAGTGCAGAAAAGGCACCCCACCATCGTGCCTGCACTACACCACAGATCTCAATCTCTCCAGTGCCTCCCACAGAGTAGAAGGCGTGCATGTCCAAAGGTCACCTACTCAATTCACGCGGTGTCTCAGCATGCATTCTCGCAGCGTGGAGACAGCTGGGGCCTCGTGCATTTTCTGCACCGCAAGGACAGGTACGCAGCTGCCGGTGGCGTTGACGACAGGTGAGCTGCAAAAGGTAGGGAGCCACACTACAGAACATGCACGGCTACCCTGCTGGGCACCTCAGAAGCACTTTCCAGAGGACAGACAGGAAAAAGAAAAACAGAAAAGAAAATCCTCAACCAGCAGCCACTGTGGAAAGCAGCTTTAAAAGTGGTGAAATGCCATTGCCAACAAGAATACTGTCCCCTTTTATGCTTCATCCTTAACCTCAACATGTGCATAGTTCAGTAAAAACTGTGCACGCAGTTATACTCTCTCTGAAATAATACTTTACTCAGTGCTTTCCTGTAACATACATAAACCACACATAGCATGGCCACTGCTACACATAAGGGCCAGTGATAATTCCATGAAATTTCCTTCTAGGTTCGCCTTAAAGGGAGTGTACTGCACTACACTATGTGTACACATTTGAAAATAGTAGACTTCCATTACCATGCAGAACTCAAAACAATCAACCCCTCTACAATACACTTCAGTAAATACAGATACAACACAGTTTTTTTTTCCACAAGCGGTAAGCACTATACCTTAGCTAGGGGGGCTGTAACGTTAGGCTACACAGGCAACTCCAAGTACCAATACGAAGCAAGTACTGCAAAAATAACAGCGCGTAGAAAGACTCAAAGGAAGCTTTCAAAACTGAACCTCAAAAAAGTCGTAAACACCGCCCCTTCATTCAACCATTCAGTAGTTGTGTGCCCCAGGCTTTCCTATGGCAGCTGCTGTTTTGCTACATACAAGAATGTTTGCCTGAAATTGCCTAATGAAACAACCCTCAAAGATTGGAAACAATACGACTTCGCAATAAAAACATCCCTGTGCTGAAAAGTATCTACTGCCTGAGCAACTAGGCTCAGTTCTGCATACCTGATAAAGTGGAAAGACGGGCTAGTTGTTCTTGGTACGTAGAAGGAATTTTTTCAGCACAAAAAGCACAGGACGAAAAAAGGAGATACATGCAGGACGAACGCTGACTTCAACTGATGGTTTATTGGCACAGACAAAGTATATACACAGCAAGGTTTGATGCCCCAGCTCACAAGCGCACGCCCTGCACATTCACATCTGCACTAACTGCTCGTTACAACGTCGACGCCGCGAAACACAGAATTGAGCACCTAAGAGCTGCGCTCGAAAACTGTTCAAACGCCTTTTAATGACTTCGATGGTACATTAAAAAAGCACTGCTGCGAAATCAGAAACGTAATGGATACATGTCTTGCAAATCTGATAGATACATACAGTTCGGCTTTCTTGCAAAGGCTCGACCTGCGTAGCGTAGCTTGCTTCAGCCACGAGCACCCGACAGGCTCCGTCCCCCGCTGCCCTCTGCAAGAGCGGGCTTCACCTCTGCACCGGTGGAGGCCCTGCCTGTAGGAGCAAGGACAAACAATTCATCCCTGACACCACTTCGCAACCTATTACCCAGCATCCGGTTGCGGGCAGCACGTACGTGTAAGCTGTAGCAAGTGCTGCTCAATCATCACACTGACAGGCAGGAGGAGACGCTGACTTTTATACGAAGTAACGAATTCAAGGCATGCAGTACTGGCCTTTTCTGATCAACATCAATCATCCATTGTGGCTTGGCATGTTATGCTAAGGTTTTACAGGTTGAACACATAGCATTTCACTACCATACCAAAGAAAACTACCAGCAGCAATGCATTTAATGCAGACTTGAGAATGAAATGTTATGTGTACATTTTTAAGCTCAATTATGACCTTGCAAGCAGAGGGAAAAGTTCCCGTGCTACTATACCAAAACAAGTAATATGCATTTCATATTCTCTTTTATGCGAGCGTTAGGACATGTGAGTGCTGATTTTGACATTTTTTTCATTCCTTTATCCCCGTTTCAAGTTGGCCACTTGCTTCACGCCATCACACTTCGCTTTCGCACCCCTGCAGACAAATGCACACCCTGTATGGTGCATGTTGCTGAGCCCTACTCCGCATCCCTCTGGCTTTGGCCCTTACGTAGTATTGAAACAAGACACATGCAATACTTGTTCTCCTCCACAACAGTGGTTTCCATTGCTGTTGCAAAGACAGTTGATTATGCAAGCTTATGTCTGGCAATAGTCATGCAGTGTGCCTGCACCTCACAGGATACACAGTGCGAGGTATTATTAGGCTTGCATTGAACAATGAGAAATGGCAAGAAGGTACTCTGTTGGCAAATCAATTGACCATAGAAAGCTGGAAGGCAGCAATGTCAGAAAAAGGTTTCTCTACATTTAAAGTTTTATGACACCAAGATTCATTTCATACTCATGTCAGCAGTGACATGCTTCATGATTGGTAGTTTTCGTACAGAAAACCTTAACACACCAAAAAGGCTCTTCTATGTCAAAGGACTACAGACATTACATTTTTACTGCAGTGTTTTCTTATTGCAAAGGATTCATTACCTATTCATATACACGAACTATCCCACGATATTCATGCATAGCACCACTAAATAACTGCTATTTGATTTTCTTCGTGACACTATTTTGGTTTCATCAACGGAAAGGTGACTGTGATATGCAGCTGGCATTTATGACACATGAGGCACGAAAAACTGCATGAGAAATGCTGCTGCATGGTTTCAAATCACTACAGCTCTTATGCCAGCCTGTTGCAACAGCTGGAATGACAACAAGGGATGTATGAGTAGTAAAACTACTGTTTGTTTCATGCCTCACATGGCATAAGCACCAAGAACTCGCCGCAGCCATCGTTGAGTTGCAGAACCTTGAACCAAAACGGCATCGGGAATAAACTGACTGATACATTATTAAGCGGTGGCATAAGTTATCATCACGGGCTTATCCGTCTATATCAATGCCTAGCCCACCATTTGCAATAACAAAACATGCAAGCAAGTACGACAAGTGCTACATCTCGTCCTCTAACTTCCTTTGTGCGTAATCCTGCGCACTTCAGGCAGGAGCGCACCTGTCTACCATGTATCACTACGCTCGAAGCAAAACCAATTCTGAACATTGGGAAAATGAATATATATTCAAAAAAGGGCACATATGCCAGCTCGGTTCCTGGCTTGCATAAAACTTTCAAGCCAGATATGCCCGCATAGAGCATTTACCGACCTTTATGTTGGCCCAGTAGTAGCAGCAAAACATGTTTCTTGACCTCTTAATAGAGTAACAGTAAACAACCAATCCTGCATTCAAAGAAATGCACCTGAGAGCCAGACTGTTTGTTATTCAGCACCGTGATCTACCTGGTCCGAAATGCACTGTTACGGGAGCTTGTAATAAGCATTGGCTGTCTTTAAACGGGAGCCTACAGGTCATTTTACACCTGCACAAAATGTGTATGTTTGCGCCCTTAAAGGGTGTTTCAAATGACTAAAACCCCCCCTCATTCTTTGCCTCAACTATCTTGCTAACAAAGACAGTGACAAAAAGGCTGTCAGCCTTACCTCCAACATTTCCCTTTACACATAACACAGGCTGACCAAATAAATAACACGTCTGCTAACGTGAGCCACTCTACAGGGCAGCGAAGGTCAAACAGTAAAAATTCCTTCGCTGATAAGCAGACGTAAACCTGCGTAAGGCAGCACAGCACACGTTTTAATGAATTGAACTTCTGCCTATATCTGCGTGATATATATATACAAGAACTAGACTGCTGTGGACTACCAGAAGGCAATGCCACGTTAAGTGATGACTGACAAAATGTGAAGATCACACACTCGTGAAGCCCCCATTATTTCCTAATATCAGCCGACACAGGAGTACCCACAAAACACTGGAAATTGGCTCACGGCCTGCAGCCATCATATGCAAAAAAAAATGGCAGTGCATTTCATAGGTCGCACTTTTTAACAGTATCCCTCCTATCATTTCAGGCTACTTGCCAAGTGCGATGCAGATCAACCCAAACTTCCCAACTGTTGCCAACGTAATGACAGCATGCAACGAAGACTCTGCATTTCAAGGCGATAACATTAAGGCTGCTGTTCTGAAGGAAACACCACGTCCGTGCCATGAGCTCAAAAGCCAGGTGGCCGACCTGCCACGTACCTCACGTGGTATTGTCATCACAACCTGTACACCGCGACAGGTGCCAACCTCCCCACAACTGCATCTAGCTCCTAAATCAATGACAGGTCGTGAGAGGCAGTTTGAAAAGGGCAACCTACACCTCGAAATCCCCACCGGCGCCTGTGCTTCCAATATCCACCTGCTGGGGCAGTAGCACATTGCTTAACTGCTCTGCGAGTTCACCAGAAGTGATACGAAAACCCCTCCGTTAATCCATGGCGCTTCCACCTGCATCCGAGACCTATGCAACACATTTCGCCACATTACTCCCGTCACCCTCAGCCAGGACCTGGCCTCCTGCACCCATGTCTTCATCCGCCATGACCACGTCCGTCCACCCCTCACACCGACCTACGATGGACCGTTCCGCATCCTCCATCGTGTGCAGAAGACCTTCACGTTAGACGTCAACGGCGGTGAAGACGCGGCTGCTGACCGACTCAAACCAGCCTACACTTCCACTCCTCTGCCCATCCGCTCTCCACTCACTCTCGCCTTGGCTGGGCCCCCACTGTGCGCACCTTCCTCCAAGCACATCCGCTGGGCGCATCCTGTGGCTTCCACTCTACACGGGGGAACCCTGTTGAGCCCCTCGCGCTGCGCTCGGCTCGCAGGCCATGGCACGCAGCACCGTCAAGGAGGAAGTTGGCCTCGGCCACAGGCGAGCAGCGCAATTAAAAAAAAAGAACAGTTCGAACCTCAACGCTGTCAGAGCTGGTTCTTCCTCGCCTTAGCTCCTACAGCGTCATACCGTTAAGGCCAAGTTTAACTGTCCCTTCTAGTTTTTTTTCCTGACTTCCCTCATGCTTGGAAGTATATCTTGGTTGGTCTATGAATCCCAACACAGATGTGTGTAATCACAGTCCCGTCTCAATTTGTCGTTACTGGCCCCATGATGCTGTAGTTAAATATGATTGTTTCTGTTCCCACTGTACAGCCACTGTCTGTCTCTCGGGTTATACTGCCTTGACCACTGGTGCTTCAGAACTCCTTCGCAATTCAGAACACGTGGACATTCTGCAACCATATTATCTCTTATCGAAACTTCCTCGTACTTTCATTTATTTATTCAAAATACCTTACAGGGCCCCGAAGGGCATCGAGTAAGGGGGGCAAAGTAACAGATTAAGTACGGTAGGAACAATTAGTTAAATACAACACGCAATACAAGACAAAAAGTAAAAACAATTATAATTATACAAGTCACATCATAACTACAAGACACACATCACCGTGAGCAACAAAAAGTAAAAAGTAACAAGAATGCTTCGCATGTGCCCAATACACATCTAAAGAAAAAGCAGTAGCCATAATAAAAAAAGAATTGTTGAAACTGCACAAGAAACCAAAACATAATACATTAGCAACGAGGAGAAAACAAATTATGGGACAGAACAACCTATAGCAAGACACAATGTAATGTCATTAAAGAAAATGTTTGTGCAGCTAGTCTTGGAATGATTGGGGGTTGCAGATAGATGCGATACTGTCGGGAAGATCATTCCTAAGAACAACGGCACGTGGAAGTGCAGATGAATTGAAGGCTTGGGTTCTTCCGCATATCAGTTTAATGCTATACTGATTATGTAGGCGACGTGAAATGCGTGAAGGCTCTTCGAGGAGCAAGGGTGATGGCCTGGTGCTGTGACGATATTTATGAAGTAAGCATAAAAGAGTGATGGAGTGATGAATATCTAATGGTCCGAGGGAGATATCAAGTTTGTTCTTAGTGATGCTGAAATGAGGATTGTACTTTTGTGTGATGAAACGAGTGGCTCTATTTTGTAAGGATTCAACCATGTTGATTAGGTAGTTTTGATGAGAGGACCATGTAGGTGAAGCAAATTTTAGTGTGGACGCATAGTTTTTAAGTAAGCCACTCTTCGCACGTTATTAGGGGCGCTTAGCAAGTTCTGGCGCAGGTACCCAAGTGATCTAGAAGCTTTGGCACAAATGGTGAATGTGTGTGGCCCATGAAAGATTATCCGTGAGGTGAATACCTAAATACTTAGAAGATGATACACGAGACACTACCGTACCATCAATGGAGTACGAGAAATTAGAATTTTTACGCTTGCAGGTGAGAGATAACCTTGCATTTAGTTGAGTTGAGCATCATTTGCCATTTACTCCACTAATTTGAAATGAGGTTCAGGTCAGTTTGTAGAGCGAGGTGATTACCTATAGAATTAATGGGGCAGTAAATGATGCAATCATCAGCAAAGAGGCGTATAGAAGACGATATGTTTGTGGACAAGTTGTTAATGTATATTAGAAATAATAATGGGCCAAGAACACTGCCTTGAGGTACGCCAGAAGCAACATCACAGAGTGGGGTGGTGAAATTTTTATCTGTAGTGAACTGCTGGCGAAATGAAAGAAAGTTACGAAGCCATGACAGTGTTGAAGAATCAAGGCACAGAGCAGACAATTTTGAGAAGAAGCAGGGATCTGCAACGTGGTTGAAGGCTTTGGCAAAATCTAAAATGATATCGTCAATTTGCAGGTTAGCGTCCATGTTGAAATGCAAGTCAGCTGTAAATTCTAGGAGTTGGGTGTCACAAGAAAAACCTTTCAGGAAGCCGTGCCGATTAGGAAAAAGAAAGAATTTAGTTCCAGGTGGCAGTAAATGTGGGAAGCGATAATGTACTGAATAATTTACAGCAAATGCAGGCTAGTGAAATGGGGCGGTAGTTTTCCGGTGAATTTCGGTTTCCGCTTTTGAACACTGGAACGATCTTAGCAATTTTCCAATCTGTAGGAAGCAAACCGAATGATAATGATTGCTGAAAAAACTGATTACTACAACAAACAATAACACACAGGCGGCTATTGTAAAAATAAAAACTTCAGATATTGCCTCACAATTTAATGCCACAGAACACACACGCGGCTATTGTAAAAATAAAAACTTCAGATATTGCCTCACAATTTAATGCCGCAGAAGATGCCTTTCGGACATGCGCAGCAATGAAGTGACGATTAGCACGCAAACACCTCGTTGTACACATCTTCAGGTTCTACACACAACACTACACACTTACACAGTTGAGAGCACATACGAGGAACTGCTGTGAAATGCGTAATTAACATGCCACAGTGATGACATTACTTACGGCTCACAGCACTCCCACTAGAGTGCATGTCGACAGAGGTTTCCGGCCCCACTGCTGCCTGATCCCACCGCAGCCGAGGCACAGCCACTAGCAGCTGCAGGCATGCCACCGTCACACACAGCAAAGAAAGCAAGACATTTACCATCAAGTTACAAAGCAACGTAGCAGTTGCTAGCCTTCCTTTAATGTCATGAGCAATTACTGCACTACAAATGGGATGGCAGGAAACTCCCAGCTTATGCAAATGGTCCACACTCTGTCTTGGTGGTGTAATTTGGTGTCCGTTTTTCCCACCCTCAAGGTATTCTCACCTTTGTACTCTGGTGAAGGATTAGTTTTACGTTATTTCACCTTTCGGAGCCTAACACAATCTGTGTGTTCATGCTTCATTGCCATCTCGTGTAAGCTTCTTGTCGTCACAGCTGTAGCATACATACTTCTACTTACCACACTCTCCCACCCCCCTTTCAAGTAGTTTTGTTTGTTCTGTGCTAGCTTAGTCTTCTTTTCCTGCAGATTCTTCCTCTGTTCTTTCCAGACATGCCAAGCATGTAGCAAAATAAATGACCTAGTGGATGCCACATTCATCTCTTGCCACATTTGCTTGTCCATATCTCTACGCACTGTTCCTCGCGTTTCCCAACAGCTGTAGTGGGCTCACTGATTACTAGCTATGCATCAATGTGCCCACTTCTGAAGGACTGAATTCCGCACTGCTTTTTTGAGAAAAACCACGTTCTGCTCACACCTGTTCCTAATTGCACATAATGCCACTGCAATCAATGCTTCCTGAACTACAACGTGAAACTTATGCTTACCTCGCTTGCTGTGGCCATAAAGGGTACCGGCCTCTTAGGCGCGACCGGTCGGCCAATAATGGCCAGGACCGACAACCCCCCTCCAAAAGGCCACCGCCAGTGCCCCTGCGATAAGCACCCCAAGCATTCTTTCAAACGACCTGCCGCATCACAGCACGGTTACACCTGTGCCAACACTTCCCCCATTTCAGTCAGAAAGCAGCCAGCATCGCGCCTTGTGCAGCTAGCATACTTCGTGTACCAAAGCTGCCATTCCTGCACAGACCTGGCAGGCGGGCCTTCTGCACTTAAGAGCTCGGCCAGCCCGCACCACAAGCGACTCCTTTCGCCTACTTTAAAATTTGGACCCAAATCACCCCCCTCCCCCCCCCCCCCCCCCCCCCCCCTCCTGCGAGACGGGGGTTCCTCTCTAGATAATTAAGTAAAATTTCTTCTTGCCGCCGCGTAATGTGAGAGGTAATTGCCCGGGAAGCCACGGCGCCTTTGAACGATTTGATGTGATCGTCTCCACGCTAGGCTGCAACACACCAGATAATTTTACAGGGATTGTAGCAGAAAGCAAATTCTTTATCCCCCAATGGAGAAAGTTATTGCACAAAAAAGGAACAGCACCAATGCACAACTTTTGTGCATGCAGAACAGTTAATATGGAAGTCATTAATACCTTCTGCTCAGTCAGGCTGGAGTTTGTCACACGAAATTGATTTTTCATCGACATAACGCACGACGGGGCCGGCATCGCGTGTTGCGACGAGATGACCTTGGCAGAAGATGTCCCACGACAAAAACAATTGCAGTCCATAACGGTCCTTACCTGCAAAAAAGTTGAACACGATAAGAATTACTACCGTCTGCTGAGCCGGGCTGCCGCTCGCCATGCGAACTTCGTAAACACACAACGAAGCAGACGCTGCCCGCTGCGACGAGATGGCCTTGGCAGCGTTTGCGCTCGCGGCTACATGACCCTTCAAGACGCTGTAATGCACGTTAGCGCCACTAAACAGTGTCCGCACGAGCCAAAGAAGCATCATAGCAAACATACAACTTCGTGTTGTCGTTCACAAGTTTCAGGCACCGATGAGGCCGAAAACAGCACTGGACGAGGCCATAATGCATGCTAGCGCCCCGAAATAGTTACCGCACACGCTAAGCAGGTACAAAACGTACATGACAACGTTCATACACGCATTATTGAAGATTAACGACCTTTGATTGTCGATAATATCTTTCAGACACCACCACGACCGGCGCCATTTTTATCCCGGCTGACACCGCAATCGCATAAGTAAAATGAATGAAAAAATTAAATAAGTGTTACCAGTATTGCATGGAAAATACTTATTAAGTGCATTACGTAGAGTATGTTGATGGTAATAAAAAAATAAAGATCGCTACATTAATTAACAACTACGATTCAAAGATACGAAACTAACGCTGGTAGTGAATCAGCAATGGTATTTGTCTTTTTGGAGCGAATGGAAGTTTCCAGTGGCCAGTGGAATTATAGTGGAATGAAATCGCCGACAAATGTGTGTTTTTGGCTTTCCTCCATGGTTTTTGGTTTTTAAGGAAAGGAAGTGGCGCAGAGTCTGTCTCACATATCTCGGTGGTCGCGTGGTGAAAAGTCTGATCTGCGCCGTAAGGGAAGGGAGGAAGGTGGGAGTGAAAGAGCTGGGTGCCGTAGTGGAGGTCTGCGGAATAATTTTGACCACGCTAACGTGCACTGAAATCGGATAGCACACGGGTGGTGGTGGTGAAAATCATTTATTTGGTACTTTACACGGAGGTTATCGGGGAGAGCCCCTAGTGGTTCTCGCCCCTTACAAAATTGCCGAAGACATTTGGAAATTCTAAAGTGTGCTTTATGAAAGCCTTGTGGTCAACCCACTGCCGCTTGCCCGAACCGCTTGGCGCGTGGCGGGCTTCCCGTATGTGTGGTTTTTATTGTCTTTGGTGACTGCGGTCGCCTTTTGAAGCGAAAAGCTGCCTCAAAGCGCGTAAAAGCTGCCAGTGGGCTAGCAGACTATCCATGCATGCAACCGAGCGCACAGCGCGTCTCAACACATCGCACTGCATACGCGTAGAAAGCCTCCTACCGTTTACATTGTTTTGGTTGAACTAAGTGCGAAAACACTCTACGAAGCAGAACAGCTCTGAATACAACGAATTTTTGGGGAAACCACACAAGTCCCATAGAAAAAGGTTTAAGCGTCAACAATAAGCCAAATTAATTTCCCACTACTTGGCCATTAATTAAGTGCGGCGTCGGCAGTGAAAGCGCTCCGCAGAACGCTTTCTCTGTGCCACTCAGATCTTATTTTTTTTTAAGCACCTTCCCAAGTTCACAATTAAGGTGCTAATCAAATTATACTGCTTAATACAACACCATGAAGGGTATAAAAGTATCAACATCGCCTCAAGAAGAGTTACGTGTATCGCCCAAACTTGACAGATTTGCGAAGATGCCACATTCTCAAACACGCAATGCGGCATTAATACTTTGTTGACAATTTTTTGAAAGAACATATTTATTTGCGCTAATATATTAGTATGTAAGTAAAAGCCTTATTCAAAGGGATCGTGTGTACAGATCTTTTCAAAGACACATGCACAAATTCCACCTTTAAAGCTTTTGCACATGTTGTAACCTTGTATTTGTTCGCTAGCCGCTGCAGCTCAGCCGGCCACCCGCCCGTGTGCACCTTGTGGTGGTGGTGGTGAAAACATTTAATTAAAAAGGACAGGGTTTGTGGGAAAGGGCATGCGGCGGAAACACGGTGTAAGAATAAAAAAACTCTGCCTCTCCCGTAACCGAGAGTAGAGTAAGCATGAAATGTTTACGGGCATAACACGGAGCGTACGCGGGCACGACGAGACGCAGGCCTGATAAGAATGTATATGCAGCGCGTTCGAAACTGTAAAGTGCGTAGAGGCGAAAGCGTTTTCCGCACCACTTTGCCTATGTGACACTGGTGATGTTACCACTGGATTACGTCACACATAATTCATGACGAAGTAATGACAAATTACTGATTAGTGTGTAATGACTGATTAATGACTAAATACTAATAAACTGCTAATTAATGACGCTTAAGCTTCGCCTTTAGGAGTGGAACGCGACAGCGTGTTGTAGCGCTGCCAGGCAGTCCGCGGAACGCCACCACCCGTTCGGCGTGATGCCTCGTCCTTTGAACGCGACGCTTTTTGAGGAAAGGAAATTACGCAGTAATTCGCTGCCATCTCGGTGGACACCCGAGCCGCACCTTAAAGGAAGGTAGGAACGCCACCACCCGTTCGGCGCGATGGAACGCAACGTTTTAGAGCGCAGTTCTTTGGCGTCCGTTCCTGGGTTTCGCGTCGTCGTCGGCCTCGTAACCAGCTCCGCCCCCCTTTCATCCCCCCAGCGCTAGCAGCGACCGACTGATACCACTGGATGCCGCTGACGCCGCTAGAGAGTCAAGATAACGTGACTGCATAGAACACCGTCGCCGCCATGCAGAAAGAGGAGAAAAGGGTCCCCCCCCCCCCCCCCCCCCCTGTTCTTGTGTGGCGGATAGGGTGCTCTTCAGTTGCCGACGCGCCGGTTATTTCACGTAGGCCCCGGCACGTCGACGAATACGTGACCACCTTCCCACGGCTAGACCTGGTTCTTAGCGCTGCGGAAGCGAGGGTATCATATTGTTTGTGTCGGCATCGGCGGCGTTGTCCCTGAAACCAACTCCGCAGCTGGGCTTGACTCACTATCGAAAAGGTGAAACAGCTTATTTGCTGCGCTCAAATTTCGCATTAGGAAGTAACGTAATCGTCGGTAATTTTTTTGAGGACAGGAAATGGAGCAGTAATTCTCTGTCATCGCGGTGGACACCCGAACCGCACCGTACAGGAAGGGAGGAACGTCACCACCCGTTCGGCGCGATGCGTTGCCCTTTGAACGAAACGCTTTTTGAGGAAAGGAAATGGCGCAGTAATTCTCTGTCATCTGGGTGGACACCCGAACCGCACCATACAGGAAGGGAGGAACGCCACCACCCGTTCGGCGCGAAGCTACCGGCGCTTATGCCGGTCCTGTAGGAGGGCTTAGAGAGTCTTGTTAAATCTCGTACGGTGCCCGGATGTTCTCGTTTCAGTGCCCGGATGAGTGGAATTCAGTGCCCGGATGTTGGCTCTCGGTCTTGGCGTGAGAGAGAGAGAGAAAACTTTATTTACAAAGGAATTCGGGGCATGCCCCAGGGTCCCCGCACGACCCCACTGCACTCAAGTGTTTATGTTCCTGAGGTCCATAACACTGGCAGCACGGCCGGTGGCGATGGTCTGCACGGCCGGGTCCTCCGAGTGCAGCAGGGTCTCCCAGTCCTCCCAGGTCTTGGCGTGACTATCACCACATTGCCGACAACGGGAGCTAAAAGCATTTCATGCTTAAATATTGTGGCATGTATGTGCTTTTTGCACGCGTTATTAGAAATCGGAAACTATAATTCCGTGCATTATCAAACGCACAGCTCGTCTGATATCTTGATAAACATTGAGAAGCACTGGCAGCAGTTATTTTTTGTGACTCAGATCACCGCGTTCCGTGTATGAACGCATCCGGCCTGAGCGCAGAAAATGACAATTCCGAAAGGTAGGAGTGTTTTCTCGTGGTTATAATATTGCCAGCGTGGGCTGGCTGTTCTGCATATGCACAGCAGTCGGCTGTGTGCGCGGAACTAGTTTAACGCGTTGGTCATGATATATGTTTTTTTTTTTTGCTGCACTACGAAGGCTGAGCTCGCATAGTTTAGCAAACGATAGAAGTAGCTGCCTCAAAGCGCGTAAAAGCTGCCAGTGGGCTAGCAGACTATCCATACATGCAACCGTGTGCACAGCGCGTCTCAACACATCGCACTGCATACGCGTGGAAAGCCTCCTACCGTTTACATTATTTTGGTTGTACTACGTGCGCAAACACGCTAGGGAGCAGAACAGAGCGCGACGCCTTGCACGTCGGTAACAGCTTTGAATTCAACGCATTTCTGGGGAAACCGAACAGCTCTCATGCCGAAAGGTTTAAGCGTCAACAATAAGCCAAACAAATTCCTCACTGCTTAGTCATCAATTAAGCGCGGCGTCGAGCGCTTCGCAACACACTCTCTCAGATCTTTTTTTTTTCTCTTTCTTTGAGCACCTAATGCGCTCATCAAACTATGCACCATGACAGAAAAGTATATTGATGAAACTTTGGCTGGAGAAGTGTTACGTGTATCGCCCGAAACGGACAGCTTTGCGAAGATGCCACATTCTCAAACACGCAATGTGGCCCTACTTTGTTGACAATTTTGTGAAAAAAACATTTTTATTTGAGTAAATATATTAGACTGTAAGTAAAAGCCTAACTCAAAGGGATCGTGTGTACAGATCTTTTATAACGCGTGCACAAATGCTGCCTCTGAAGCTTTCGCGCATGTTTTACAACACCTTGTTTTTCTTTGCTAGCCGCTGCAGCTAAGCCGGCCACGCCCAGTGTTGCCCACGAACGTAATGTTTCCCGCCCGGGCGCACTCGGTGGTGGTGGAAACATTTAATCGGATTAAGGGACAGGGTGTGTGGGAAAGGGCATGCGGCGGAAATCATGGAGGAAGGAAAGAGCTAAGGAGAGGCCCTGACGTCACTTTTTGTGAAGCCGCCTGGCAACCGGCTCGTCTCTCCTCCTCCGTTTTTCTCTCTCCTCACAACCTTCCTTCTCCGCCGAGCTTCGCGGGGCAGGGGTCGCCACGGCTGGGTTAGCGCCGCGTCGCTCGGAAGAGAAACTTCTGGATGTGTTGTGCGTATAGTTGCGTCCGCTGCGTCGTCCTAGTGTTTTTGAGAAGGCCGTGGCTTGGCAGTGGAGTGTCATAAGTCAGGTGTGGTGTTTCACGCTGCAAGTCGCGTGCACGACGGTTCAGTTTCTGAAGTGAGCATTTGATCGAATCGTCTGCCTACGCCAAGCGAAACGTGCTGCGCAGTTGTGCACTTTGTTGAAAAGTAAGCTCCGTCGAAGGAAGTGGGCTGACACCGTGCACCCTTGGCGTCGTCGCATCTAGCCCCACTTACGAGTGGTGCAATACTTACGCTGTTGGTGAGAGACAATTGCGTGATATCGAACTGAAGTGCAGCATGCATCTACCGAGTGTGTCATTATAAGCGCAGAATTGAGAAGGCTATTAGTAAGACATCTGCGTGCTGAGAGTGCAGTACGGAACATCGCGATGCAAGTACGTGCATCATACCTCGTATAATGTCCTGCTTTGCTGGCGCTACATATTGATTGAGCAATGGTTGATAGGGGCAGCTCAAGGAGTGCATGCACCATAGTAAAAACTGGAGAGCAATTGCTTGTCGAAAATTTTTCTTGAGCTTGCTGAGTTAAAGAATTGTATACTTGTATTTTGCATAAATCACCAGGCTGGCTACACAGTAGTTTTTTTCAAATAAATTCATCTGTCTGTCTTCAAAATATTCAGGTTCATTGAAACCTGAAGATGGGTATCTTATGTAATTTGCACATGTTGCTATTACGTTACAGATATATTGCTCTCTTCATATTGTTACAGTTTCGTTTTCATGTTTGTGTTGTGGCGCCACCCGGTGCCGACGGGATAGAACTTGCGAGGCAGCAAGGCAATAAAAAGGACACAGCTCTAGGAGCAGTTGTTCGTTGCGCAGTGGAGCGCGTTTATCATCGTCCGTTTCTTCGAGCCTAGCCGTTGACGGCGACCGCCGAGCCGGTCCGCCTCTCGGCATTGCTCGGTCCACCAACTCGTTACAAGTGGCGACGAGGAGAAAAATTCAAGTTCGTCTTTCCTACGCCCCTTCTGCGCACGTGAGTTCTTCGTTGTTCTGACGAGTTCAACGCGCAAGAATTCCGTCATGCCAATGTTCGGCAACCTCGAAGCGTTCGACGGAGGAGGAGGAGATGCGTGGCCTTGCTACGTTGATCGCCTTAAAGCTTTTTTCATCGCGAATGACATCGCAGAAGCAAAACAGAAGTCAGTCTTCTTCAGTTGTTGTGGACAGAAAACGTATGCTCTCTTGCGGGATCTCGTGAAGCCCGCCCAACCGCAAGACAAAACCTCGCAAGAAATTCTTTCCGTTCTTGGTGACCATTACCGCCCCAAGCCATCTGCTGTCGCGCAGCGTTTCAGGTTCAACACGCGTGTTCGCGCGGAGGGCGAGTCAGTGAGTAACTTTGTGGCGTCGCTCAAAAGCCTCTCTGAACATTGCAACTTCGGAACTGAGCTTAGCAACATGTTGAGGGACCGCATCGTGTGCGGCATCAACGACACAGCCGTGCAGACGAGGCTGCTCGAGAAAGCAGACCTTACGTATGAAGACGCTGTACAAACTGCACTTGCCATGGAAGCTGCGAAGAAAGATGCCGGCGAGATAGCGAGCTCAAGCCGAAGCGCGCTTTCCACTTATCAAGTCGCGGCATCAAAGGGGCGTGTCACATGCTACCGCTGTGGGGATGAACACCTCGCGTCCGTGTGCAAGCACATCAGTAGTTCGTGCAATTACTGCAGGAAGCAGGGACACATTGCTCGAGTGTGCAACTCGAAGAAAAAGCACGCTTCGTCACGGAAGGGAAAATTCACAAAGCCAAATGCGTCCGCGCCTCCGGCTCGCAAAACTTCGTGTGGAACTCATCCAGTCAACACTGTTGACAACGACGTTTCTGCCGACGTGTTTGACATGTGGCCAGTCGACACCGTCGCGCCGTCACCACCCTTCACCGTAACAGTCAGCGTTTGCGGTAAACCGCTCTGTATGGAGCTGTGCGAGCGTTTGTCATGGAAAAAAATCGTCTTCAGGAGCTGCTACCGTCAGTACCTGTCATGCCGTCTGATGTACTCCTGCGAAGCTACTCGGGTGAGCTCACACAAGTTCAAGGTAGAGCGGATGTCACAGTGCAGTTTTATTCCTGACTGGGGAACGTTCACCTACACTTCTGGGCCGGAACTGGATTCGAGCACTGGGCATTGAGATTGCTCGCGTGGAAGCAGACGTTCATGCTGTTTCTAATGTTGAGGACCTTCTTCAAGCGTTTCCTGAGGTGTTTGAACAGAGCCTGGGAACTTTCAAGGGTCCAGAAGCCACAATCCATGTTCCACAAGATGCTGTACCAAAGTTTTTCAAGCCACGGCCACTGCCCTTTGCACTGAAGGATGGGGTGTCACAAGAGCTTCAGCGCCTACAGAGAGAAGGCATCCTGGAGCCAGTCACTTCTTCAGCTTGGGCTGCACCAATTGTTCCAGTGGCCAAGAAGGATGGACGTGTCAGGATTTGCGGAGATTTCAAGATTACCATTAATCCAGTAGCTGTGATGGAAAAGTATCCAATTCCAAGAATTGAGGACCTGTGGGCCATGCTGTCAGGAGGTGAGAAGTTCACGAAGCTGGATTTGAGGGACGCCTACCAGCAAATAGTTCTTGACAAAGAATCTAGAAAGTATGTCACAATCTCCACACACATGGGATTATTCCAGTATACACGTCTTCCTTTTGGCGTGTCATCAGCACCAGCCTTGTTCCAAAGGGAGGTGGAGAACCTTTTCCGAGGGCTGCCACATGTTGCAGTATATTTCGATGACATCCTTGTCACTGGCTCGAATGACTCGGAGCATCTTCGCAACCTCAGTGCTGTCCTATCTAGACTTCGTGATGTTGGACTTAAGTTGAAGTTCGACAAGTGTCATTTTTTCGTCCGACAAGTTGAATACCTCGGGCACATCATAAGCAAACAAGGCCTGTCTCCAAGTTTGAGCAAGGTATCTGCCATCCTTCATGCACCTGCACCCCGGGGCGTCAAGGAGCTTCAAAGTTTTTTGGGACTTGTGAACTTCTACAGGCGTTTTCTACCAAACCTTTCCGGACGCCTCCGCCCTTTGCATTTACTTCTCATGAACGAGAAGAAATGGGTGTGGGGAAAAGAGCAAGAAAATGCATTCAATGTAGTGAAGCAGTTAATGACATCCGCTCCAGTCCTAGTACATTTCGACCCAGGGAAGCCACTGTGTCTCAGCTGCGATGCCTCACCGTATGGGATCGGCGCAGTTTTGGCACACAGAGAATCTGATGGTCGAGAACTGCCCATTGCTTTTGCCTCCAGATGTTTGTCTCGTGCAGAGCAAAACTACAGCCAACTCGACAAAGAGGCATTAGCCTTTGTATTTGGTGTGGAAAAGTTCCACCAGTACTTGTGGGGCAATCCTTTCACTGCTTATACGGATCACAAGCCTCTACTAGGATTACTGAATGATGACAAACCCATTCCAGTGCAAGCATCACCACGACTAGTCAGATGGGCATTGAAACTTTCTGCATACAAGTACAAGCTTGTGTACAAGCCTGGTCTGGACTTAGGTCATGCGGATGCTCTCAGTAGGTTGCCGTTGCCTGCAAACAACGTGGATCTACCTGCACCTGCTGAAATGTTCATGCTTGAACAAGCATACCCAGGACTGTTGTCACCTGCCATTGTGGCACAAGCTACAAAAAAGGATCCATTCCTGAGCCATGTAGCTCTTGCTGTCCTGCGAGGTGAAAAACTTCCATCAGGACCAGAAGGAAATCCATTCACAGCAAGGAGCAGCGAACTCAGCCTCCACGAAGGTTGCTTGCTGTGGGGTTCCCGAGTTGTTATCCCAAAATCTTTGCAAGCCAAAATCCTAATGATACTTCATGCAGGGCATCCTGGCATTGAGAAAAGCAAGGCAATTGCCAGAAGCCACATCTGGTGGCCGGGAATTGATGGAGACATTGCTAAGAGTGTAAAGAGCTGTGAAACCTGCCAAGCTTACCTGCGTGCACCGCAACGCATTCAGCACACGCCATGGCCGTTTCCACAGAGGCCCTGGTCAAGACTTCACGTTGACTTTGGGGGCCCATTCATGGGTCATACATTCCTGGTCATTGTTGACGCCTATTCAAAGTGGGTTGAAGTTTTTCCAGTGACGTCAACATCAGCGGATGCTGTTATCAATGCTTTGCGAACAACATTTGCGCAGCATGGACTGCCGGATTTCATAGTTTCCGACAATGGGCCTGCCTTTGCAAGTGAACAGTACTTGGAATTCTTGGCACGTAATGGAATACGTCGCATGCTTGTGCCTCCCTACCATCCAGCTTCGAATGGTGCGGCAGAGCGCGTCGTACAGACTGTCAAGAACAAGATCAAGAAGAGTGGATCTGGATCTTTCCAAACCCAGATTTCGCGGTTCTTATTTCATTACAGAACCACGCCACATGAAGTCACAGGCAGAGCACCGTGTGAAATGCTCATGGGAAGGATGTTCAAGACACCTTTGGATGTTCTTCGCCCAAAGCTACACACTTCAGTGCTGCTGAGACAGTTGAAGCAGAAACTACAGGCCGATAAAGGGTGTCGTTCTTCTCCATTGCCGAATGTGGGAGACAACGTACTCGCAAAGAACTTTCGTCGAGGACCACCGTGGGTACCCGCACGTGTCACGAGCACTACAGGTCAGTCAGCAGCTACAGTCTGTCTCAGTGACGGTACTCTCTGGCATAGGCACGGCGACCACCTACGTCCTCAAGTCGAAGAAATCGTTGAGCCTACCACTGAACTATGGAGGCCTGAACCTACTGGAACACAGGGCGTTTCCAGCCACCCATCAACAGAGTGTGACACCAGCTTGGCTGTTTCTGTGGACTCTGACCTCACCGTGAGTGCTACTAGTGGCACAGAAGAGACAACTGTGAACGTGACTGGTGGTACAGAAGAGACTGCTATGAACTCTCCCAAGTCAGCGTGCAGCACGCCTCAGTTGCGAAGAAGCACGAGAAGCCGCAAGCCAGTGCAGCGCTACTCTCCATAATGTTCTTCTCTTCTTGAACAAACTAATGGGGGAGGACTGTTACAGTTTCGTTTTCATGTTTGTGTTGTGGCGCCACCCGGTGCCGACGGTTTAGAACTTGCGAGGCAGCAAGGCAATAAAAAGGACACAGCTCTAGGAGCAGTTGTTCGTTGCGCAGTGGAGCGCGTTCATCATCGTCCGTTTCTTCGAGCCTAGCCGTTGACGGCGACCGCCGAGCCGGTCCGCCTCTCGGCATTGCTCGGTCCACCAACTCGTTACACATATGTTTGCATGTGTGCTTTGCGTGTTGTGCTGGAGAATGCTTGAAGAACGCTCGTACATTCTTTTCAGCTGGCATGGCATGACTAGCTGTGATCATCACAAAGTAAACAAGGGAGGAAAGAGCCTTAAGGCTCTTGGGAATGCCAATGTTTCAACAAGAACACTTGTCTTCGTGTGGGTGAGTTCATGTCCTGAAGCTGTGTTGTAGCCATAAGAAATGCCACACTGGACACCTGTCACAAAGTGATGTCGCCAGTCTGGGGTCTTTAACACTGTCTCTCAGCACATGGACATTTTTGCTTTTTGTTGCCAATGAAATGTGAATGCTACGTCTGAGATAACACTTGCAACTCATGCTAAGCAGCTGAATGCTGAGCCTCTGCATCACCACAGCCAGTGAAAAAGCATTTGGCTTTCTTTAACAGTCTTGTGGAGCATTTCGAGCAATTAAGGTGAATATAACCAGGCACGTGCACTTTATTGCTTTGCTCATGTCTGAAAACTTCCACATATTTTATCACAGCGCCAATTCGTTCCCTTTCTCTGTATACATGGGCTTGGTTTCTGTCTCTTGCATTCAAAGCATCCTGTGTTTACAGTTGGTGGCAAGATTTGTTCTGTCAAAATCGAGGACGTGCCCCTACCCCCTATTTTCATGTAGAGTAATGGATTCATGTACACGCCTTTTGAGACATTTTTTTCTTTGCATATTTTCACTCTGTGCTATCACTTAGTTTGGTAGGATGATGAGGAGGGCTCCGGAATAGTTGCGGCCACCTGGGGGTCTTTAATGTGCACTGACATAGGGCACAGCGCAGCTCTTGCCTTCTGCAGGAGGCCATCCATGAAGAGCGAGACCGCAACGCGGACGCTGTCCAGTGAAGTGGTGCAGGCGGGCGTTTTTGTGGCTGCACGCAAGATGGAGACGGGTGATTCGTTGGCGCTGCAGTCCCTTTCACGGAGGTCCTGGCAGCTGTGTATCGTAAGTAGAGTCTGCATGGGCGGCTGAGTGCAGCTGGAGAAATCCGGAATTAATCTCTTTGGGCATCACAGAGGATCCTGACAGATCCGCTAAGACTCTTCCGTGGATCTGTTTCTTTCCACCTTGGCGGAGATGTCATATATTGCCAGATTGTAACTTAAGGCAATGGGAGAGCTGATGCAGGTGAAGACAAATTTGTTTCACTGTAAACATTTCACTGTTTCACTCTAAACATTATTGCCTCTTTATTCTTCCATCGTTCGTGTTTCTGGATATAGTATTGGTAATTGCTATAAGTGTGTTCTTGTATCTCAGCTGGTGGAATCTTTTTATCTGGGTTTTCAGGTTCGTTTTTTTTTTCTTTACACGTCCAGAGGGGTTTCCTTTCAGGGAGTAAAAATTTTAGAGCGGGCTACTAGCATATTATCCGCACGATTTGTACCTTAGTATAGGAACAATTTCTTGCCACCGGAATGTTACACAGTATCAGTAAATTGCCAATTGTGGCATGTTAAGGTCATTGAAACTAGTGCAAGCAGGTCTTTTATGGTGCGTGGTTTCAGTATATAAGCCTAATGCAGAGAGACCATGAAACTGTTTTATAAGTTAACATTTAATAAATATGAAGGGAATTTCTCATGCGGTTTGTACAAAGTGCTAACTCAGAAGTCATTCTTTTTTTTCCTTCTATACAAAGACTGTTAAGGCCTATGTTATTTTATATCTTGAACGAAAACTGTGCAGAAAGAATAAACTCTCCTGTGATTCTCCTCTTGTCATTAATCAGTTTTTGCAGTTTTCTTTCAAGATGCACCCATCCACCCTAGGCTGTGCAAATGCGTTACTTCAACTTATTTTATGTGTGGAAGAATCTTCACTTAAGTGTATTAGTAGGACTTCATACTGCGAGCATGCAGTTTGTAGACCGGGAGGCTAGAAAGTGCTTACTTTGGGAAGGCCTTCTCAATCTGTCTTCCTTTGCTTTGGCACCATTCAACAATTCTTGATACTGCAGTACGTTTTGTCAGTGTATGTTGCAGACTGAGCTGATGACACGCATGTAATCCCTTTTATTTTGCATAGTTGTGGCTTATTTCTTCAAAAACTAATTAGTCCCTCTAGTGTACTGAATCCTGCTGGTGAGAAAAAGAAGTACGTCCTCATTTGCTCACATTGGATTGGGAAACATTTATTGTCAGCATCGAGCCCTGTGGGGGCACTACACTAGAAGGCTTCGAGCCCGTGGCTCTCGGTGACCTTGTGAGCTCCCTCAGTGGCCGGTACCTGCGTCAGCGGGTCTGAGTCGGACAGTATAGCCTCCCACCACTGCAGAGAAGGGACTGGTGGTAGGAGGTCCGCTGGTGGCGGCGCCTTTTTGCAGCTCCATAGAATGTGGTCATATCCGGCTGTAGCGTCGCATTCTTTGCAAGTTGGATTGTGTTGCGCTGGGTGCATGAGTGCTAGTTTCTACGGGCTAAAGAAGGCTCGCGTCTGGTGCCTACGCCACATTACCTCCTGCCTTTTGTCGAGCTTCCTCTCCGGTAGCAGATATATCCTCCTTTCCAGTTTAAAATGAATAGTGTCGTCAAAGGATATACTAAAGGCATCTCTCGTGAAATTCGGGGACTCAGCTCAGCTCATTGCTCGGTTGCATAACCTCGAGCTGTACTGTGAGCCATCTTGTTTCCCCTGTTCCCCGAGTGTGCCGCCTCAGAGGTTATGGTGCTCGGCTGCTGACCCGAAAGACACGGGTTCCATCCCAGCAATGGCGGTCGAATTTCAATGGAGGTGAAATCCTAGAGGCCCGTGTACAGGGCATTGTCAGCGCACGTTAAGGAACATCAGGTGGTTGAGGTTTCTGCAGCCCTTCAGTATGGTGACCCTCATAGCCATAACGAAAGAAGCGGTAGTGCTGGCTTGAGTGACTGCACTACTGTGCAGCCATCTAATCCACTTACCTTTGCGATGCAGGCAACCTTCCTTGCGTTTGCCAGCCTGCTGCTGCCGACTCTGGCATGCTTGTCAGCCTGGGCGTCATCGGTGGACGCAGTGCCGTTGCGCCGGAAACTTGTGAGGCTTTTGCTACCTGCTACCCGTCAGCTGCTTGTCCACGCTGAATGTGCCACCAGAGGAGCTACGCTCACCGGATATCATCGCTACATCACTGGCCACACAGTTGCTCTGCAGCTGCTTTGTGGTTTAGGTGCTTATAGCAGCCTTGAATTAACAGAAAACATTGGGTAAATCTGCCCATTTGTACTCGCTTTAAGACAAATGCATAGCTTCGTGGTTAACTTTGAGTAACTTCATGAGTAACTTTGTTGATGCCACTGGCACCTGTGGGAAAGCCATTCTAAGGTTATACTAGTAAGCATAAGTGAAAGTTGTCAGTTTTTATGAGCTTACTGCAGAGTTTTGCATGCACTGGTTGTCCTTGTGATGTCTCTGTGTTTCTGAAAGATGGTAGCATTATGTGCACTTTATATGGGAAACTTGCCCCCGTTGCTGGTCCTGAAAGTAACTTCACAATTCCAGGCTATGTAATTGCCTGTAAGACTATCTGTTAGATTATTTTTTTTTCAGTTCAATGCCTTATTTGTTAGCCATGAGGAAATAAGCTACTAGATTTTCTATCAGTATTTTCTCTAAGGATGGCTGAAAAATATCTTTGAATCATGAAGGGGCCCATGTTGTCAACCAGACTTGTAGTTGTGGTGTGCTGGGACTCAAAGTGGCCATTGCCTGCATTTAGCCATTGTGCATTTGTCTATCTGTTTGTCTGAAGCCAGTTTTGTGGCAGTCTGATCACCTGCCAACACTGTAAATACCTTAGTCCTTGATTAAAATGGTTCAGTATTTCGTTTTCTTTTTGGGTGTTGCCTTTTTGAGAGAAGTGTAAACGAGAAGCTTCATTTGTCCAGGAAGCTGCCCTATTTGCCAGTGACAATGCCCACAATGTGTCCATCCTTCCTGTTGCCGCCCCTAATTGCATGCAGATATGACCACTGTTTCTTCGCAACTTCTATAGCCCCAGACAGTGCTTCTGTCAAAGAAGCACATCTAACTAAAGTTCACTTTGCTGATCCACTCACTGCCTTGAATGGGGCCTTTGTTCACGTTGCAAGCTTCACATATGGCCTGTCCTACTGTGGAAAAACACTCCAAAGCAGTACGAATGAATTCTGTGGTGCTATTTCTTGAATTAACGATTACATGAGGAGCTGGTCAGGTTAACCTGGTGTCTAAAAACACCAACAGTTGTGTGCTGTGAAGGTAGCCCTACACGTGACTGAGTGGGCTTCAGGTGTGAACAAAGTTTTTATTAGATAGGCAGATAGATACCCTGCGTGGTAACCAAGTTCTTAGTACACTTATGCATTTTTTAACAAGCATTGTGTTTATGCAGCTGGAAGTGGATTTAATAGGGCAGCCATCGAGAACTCGGGGGTAAAGCAGGCTGTGTAGCTCCCATGTCTGGCACGTGCATGAAGGAAGCAGCACACCTCCTCTTGGAATCCTGAGATCGCTTGCGTCATCGAACAGGGTGGTGTGTGAGAAGGGCATGTGTTGTGTCTCCTCGCAGGCGGGTGAATACCTGAAGACGAAGGCGATCCATGCTCCGGTTGACCCCGAGTCGATGAAGGCTGATGTGCAGAGCATGAAGGCGGCCACCACCGGCAACACCAACGTGGTGAGTGGCCTCATCGAATGGGGCTAGTTTGGCTCGCAGAGGAGGTATTCGTGTGATTTCGTGGGCGCTTTTTTGTGGCTCACCATTCAGTTTCAGCACTGCAAGCAGGAGCAGGTGGCGATAGGCCAAACAGATTAGATATGCCTGCAGCCTATTGCCATGCTGTATGCGCCACAACTTTGATGCATACTCCCTATTACATACCAATGCAATTCCATTTCTGTATTACAACTCTTTGTAGCTGGCTGAATCTGCCTCATGCCTCCATCAACCTTCTCATTACTGTGCTTCAGACAATGACAAAGTGCCAGCTTTGTGCACGGCGTCACTTCAGCAAGTGAAAATGATAGAAAATGCACGAATGGGACAGAATCAGTTTCAGGATCATCAAATTATGCCAGCCTTGGTGTGGTCCCTTTCTAACAAGACATCGAAAATGGCATGCACAAAGATGTGACAGTGCGACATTAAACTGCATCTTCTACCCTCTCTGTTTGTTGTTTTCGCTGTCTTCTGAACGTAAGGTCTTGTGCCAGTTTTGACAGGCTTGAAGTAGTTTCGGGTACAAAAGTCTCCAAGTTACGTGAGCAACAGTACAAGGACGTGGCTGCATTATAGGCCGATCAGTGAAGACCACACTTGTGGAGGTGAATGTTGGACTTGCCTGCTTTTCATGCACAGTAGTCAAAGCAGGTAATCACTGGCACATGCGTCACTGGTGCACCATGGTGGCTCAGAGGCAATCAGTGATCAACGTTTTGTACGTATTGGTACATTTTTAAGAGTTGCCTGTCCTAACTGCTGCTTCAAAGAGCGTGTCGTGACCTTTGTCAGGTGTGCTTGTTCCGTGGAATTATTGTCACTGCTCAACTAAGGGTGGCAGTTTATGACAGAGGAAACTAATTGGTCTTTTGAGTCAGTCAGTTGGTCTATGAAACACAGTATGTACTAGTGGTTGAATGTATAATGAAAAGCGCAGTAACTTTACTGGGAATGTGAATTTCAGATACAGAGCAAGGCATTTTTCATTTACCTGTTTTGAAAATTGCAAATGTGTTTTAGATGTTAAAAACTGAGCATAGGACCAGGTGGGGAGCTTTTAAAAGCATAAGCAGATGCGTAACTTGTGCTGTTGATTATGCTTACAAAGAGCATGGTGGTAGTGCCTGCATGCCCAATGAAAAGACAAATATACATGTGGTGCAAAAAATGAGTTGAATACGCGCTTATGAAATCATGTGAAGCAGATGGAGTCATTGGGAAGAAGTGAGAATGTTAGAGTCTCACCTAGGAACTGTAACAAGAAGCAAGTGTGATGCTAAGCCGAATGAACCATGACATCTACCTCTATTTTTCAAGGCTGCCTGCTTTGTTGTGAACACTTCCTTGTGTTGCTTACTTTGTGCCATTCCGCAAAAAGGGAGGAGGGTTGTTCTCTTCGGCATCTTGTGGGATCTGCAGCTCTGTTCCCATTTGGCTGCATCGACCCCATTCAAGGAATTGCAGAGAGGGGTTTGCTTTGGCTTATGGGGTGCAGAGACTCATTTCACTAAACTTGGAGCTATCTTAGAGAGCCATTAGCAAGCATTGGCATGGCTTTCTTTCAGATTACAGCCATGCCCCATTAATGCAGCCCCCGTCAATATGGACAACTCTAATTATGCACAGCTTTTCTCGGGACGAAACCTTATCAAAGTATTATGCCTCATTACTGCCAAAACTCACTGTCTGGACAGTGGGCAGGATGAAAATGTACGGAGCCCATTGGGACGCTTGTATTTTTACTCTTCAGCCTTTCTTCCCCATTCAGCAAAAACCAGTCTCTCTCTCTGTCGCTGAATGTGTGCGTTAACACTCGATGCTAGCTATAAAGGGTGGCGTCCTCATACAACCTGGCAATGCGAAGCTGCTCGAGACAACCTGGTTTGCACCAGTCCCACTCGTGGCACCACGCGCATTTCCAGGGCAGTGGCGCACCGCTTAACCACTGCACCAGGAGTGCTATGAGGACTCCCAGGAATCTATGAATCTTAAGTAGAGGAGGACCAATTCTGTATGTATGGGCATCAACCCATTAGCTACCACGTCAGACTCTTGGGGCACTGTACAGTGCATGGGCCACTGTAGGGTGGCGACTGCCTTCACGAAGTCAGCACGCAGATCAATAGGAGTGGAGCAGCATCACGGCGGCAGCTACTAGCACCATGCAGAGGTAGAATTGCCAGGTGCATGGCATCGGGTTGCATCACACCGCAGCGCACAGCAACTGCGTTCACAAAAATGAGTGGGCAGGCTTACGCTGTTTCACGGATAAGCAGTCTTTAAGTGTGTCTGCCGACTTTCTTTTGTCCCGTTAATATGGACAGCGATGAGGACAAAATCCCGAATGCCTCTGCCAGATGTTCCACTCCTTCTATTTAGGGGGAGAACACCAGTGAAAGACAGTCCAAAAGTGCAGATTTATTTATTTTATTTTTTATTTAAAACATACTGCAGTCATTGAAGACCAAGCAGGAGGGCAATACAGGTCCTAAGTAAACGCAATTCAGCGCCACCATTAGCAAGCAATCACAAAAAGCAACACAAGCAATCATAAGCAATCAACAGGTCAAAGCAATCAAATGCGCAGCATGCAGTGCAAACACAGAAAAAGAAAGAAAAAGAAATGAATCAGCAAAAAGCGAAGAGCAACATCAACCCAGAGCTTTTCGTACTCGTTCTTCGAAAACATTTACATCATGCGCGGAAAAAACTTCTATTGGGAGTGCATTCCATTTTGAGACAGTGCGCGGAAAAAATGAGTTCTTAAACCTGTTAGTACGCGCAAAGATTGGTTCCAGGTTGTAAAGATGGGTGTGCAGAGTTTGACGACCCTCACGTGGATGAATGAACAATTGCGCGTTGATACCAAGTTGGTGATTGCAGAGCCGATACAGAAACCGCAGCCTGGAAATCTTTCTTCTGCTTTCTAAGGTCAAAATGTTGTTAGCACTCATTAGAGACGATGGAGAATCTAATCTGCGGTATGAATTGAATGTGAAACGAACTGCCTTTCTCTGTACCATTTCTAGTTTATTTACGTCTTTTTTCAAGTGAGGGTCCCATACTGTACAGCCATATTCCAGTTGTCTGATAAGGGTATTGTATGCAAGCAGCTTAACATTGGAAGGGGCCGACCTTAATTTGAAACGAAGAAACCCTAGTTTCCTAAGGGCTGATGTACAGATTTTATTAATGTGGCTGGTCCAGTTCAAGTTGTTAGTTATCGTAACACCTAAGTATTTATACTCGTTGACCTGAACTAACGGATATTCGTTGATTTTGTACAAAAACTGAGCCGGAGATTTCTTGTTAGTTACCCGAAGAAGGACAGATTTTTCTCTGTTTAATTCCATAGACCAAAGATTACACCACTGGTTCACAGCATTAAGGTTATTGTTCAAAACGATTTTGGTCATTGGTACAACGGATAGTTTTGAATAGGACACAGTCATCTGCAAACAGCCTTATACTAACGGATGCGGTGTCAACTGAGGCAATGATGTCATTAATGTATATGAGGAATAAAATGGGGCCAAGGACCCTTCCCTGGGGGACCCCAGAGCCAACCGGTAGAATTCCAGATGAGCAGCCATTGACGTGGACGAACTGTTTTCGGTTATTAAGGTAGGCTTGAATCCATTTCACAATCGGTAGAGGAAGACCAGTGTTCTGGAGCTTTAGGATTAGTTTGCTGTGTGAGACGCGGTCAAACGCTTTACTGAAGTCAAGAAATACCATGTCAATTTGCTCGCCCCTATCAAGTGAGGATGCCACTTCGTGAATGGTAGTTACTAGTTGAGTAACAGTTGAAAGACCTCTCCGAAATCCATGCTGGAAACGCGTTAAAACACTGTGCTTTTCAAGAAATGCATTTATGAAATTGGACAAGACATGTTCCATGAGTTTACACGTGCTGGAGGTTAATGAAATTGGGCGATAGTTACTAACATCAAGGCAGTCACCTTTTTTGAAGATTGGAATCACTCGGGCTATTCGCCAACCGTCAGGAAGAACACAGTCCTGCAATGATAGCTGGAACAGATGAGTAAGAATATGGGCCAGGGGTTCCGCATAGCGGCGCAGGAATACGTTGGGTACATCATCAGGTCCTACAGAGGTCTTCACTTTAAGGCTGAGTAGCATATTAAAGACACCTCCGTACGTAATGAAATCAGGTGAGCTCAGTATGTGTGTGTGATTTCATGCTTTACAGTGGAAAGGTGCCTCCTCAAGGCACCTTATCATTGGCTGCGTTTCATGAGTGGCTGTGAAAAAAATTATTTCCGTCCGCTGCGTTCCAAACCCCATTCAGCAGCTGTCAGCCGAGTGAGTACAGAGTTCTTGAGGCGTGAACAACAGTCGTAGTAGGAGATACTTCATCACACCAAGAGGCCCCATCACTTGTCTCGTGCACCACTAGGTGCTCCAAATGTGCTGAAACCAGCGCCACATGATTGCACAGATAATGGCCATCTGAATAATGCACGTGGAGCTCCACAATTACCTACTGGATTTCCACCTCATTGCCCGCCACTGTGCAGAGAAGCAGTCCGCAATTATCATCATCAGCAGCAGCCTGACTTTGCACACTGCAGGGCAAAGGCCTCTCCCATGTCTCTCCAATTATAACTCTGTCCTTTGCCAGCTGCAACCATCGTATCTCCGCAAACTTCTTAATCTCATCCACCCACGTAACTTCTTTGCTGTCCCATTACACTTCCTTCCTCTTGGAATCCCCTCCGTTACCCTTAAGGACCGGCGGTTATCTTTCCTTCACATTACATGCCCTGCCCAAGCCCATTTCTTCCTCTTGATTTCGACTATTATGTCATTAACCCGCGTTTGTTCCCTCACCCACTCTGCCCTCTTCCAGGCTCCTAATGTTACACCTATAATTTTCCTTTCCATAGCTCGCTGCGTTGTCCTTAACTTAAGCTGAACCCTCTTTGTTAGTCTCCACGTTTCTGCCCCATAGGCGAGTACCAGTAAAATACATCGTTTGTATACTTATCTCTTCAGGGATATTGGTAAACTGCCATTCATGATCTGAGAGAACCTGCCATATGCGCTCCACCCCATTCTTATTCTTCTAGTTTTTTCCCTCTCATAATCCAGATCAGTGCTCACTACCTGTCTTAAGTAGACGTAATCCCTAACCACTTCCAACCCCTCGCTACCAATTGTGAACTGCTGTTCCCTTGCGAGACTGTTGAGCATTACTTTGGTTTTCTTCATGTTAATTTTTAGACCCATCATTCTGCTCTGCCTGCCTAACTCACTGATCATATGCTTTGCAGATTATCTCCTGCGTGACTAAGCAAGGCAGTGTTATCAGCAAATCACGGATTACTCAGGTATTCTCTATTATCCCTTATCTGCAACTGTTCCCAATCCATGCCTCAGAACGCCTCCTGTAAACGGGCAGTGAATAGCATTGGCGAGATCCCTGCCTTGCACCCTTTCTTATTGGAATTTTATTGCTGACTTCATGAAGGACTGTAGTAGCTGCGCAGTTGTTATAGATACTTTCCAGTATTTTTGCATCAGTCTTTTCTACAGCCTGATTCCGCAGTGCCTGCATGACTGCTGAGGTTTTGACTGAGTTAAATGCTTTCTGCTAATCTATGAAGGCTATATAGCGGTTGGTTATGTTCTGCATATTTCTCAACCACATGATTGATAGTGTGATAATGGTCTGTTGTTGAGTGTCTTTAACTGAAGCTTGCCAAATAATTCGGTCGATTGAAGTTTAAGGTATTCCCGACTTTATTAGTGATTATCTTAGTGAATACATTATAGGCAGTGAATGGTAAACTTATCGGGCTGTGATTTTTGAAGTCCCTGACATCTCCTTATGCATTAAGATTATGTTAGTGTTCTTCCAAGCTTCTGTTACGCTCGAGGTCACGAGGCAGTGTGTATACAGGGTGGCTAGTTTTTCTGGCGCAATCTTCCATTCGTCCTTCAACATATCTGCTGTTACCTGGTGTTCACCGGCTCTTTTCCCCCTTCGCATTGCTCCTGAGGCTTCTTTTACTTCCTCTATCGTTACTGGCGGGATGTCCCATTGCTGTGTGACACTGCCTGTGCCATTTACATCCTCATTACATTGGCTACTGCATAGGTTTGTGTAGAGGACTTCGCCTACTTTACCTATCTTACCCACGTTGCTAATCACATTGCCCTCGTTGTCTCTTTATGCATACATGTGATTTTTGCCTATGCCTAGCTTTCTCTTCACTGCTTTTAGGCTACCTCCGTTCTTCGGAACATGCTCGATTCTATCCATATTACCACCTTTCTTATGTTGGCTACCTGAAGCTTTTTCGTTAACTTTGATAACTCTGCCACTTCTGTTCTGTCTGTGGGGATAGACGCCTTCATGCTTTGGCGTTCCTTAATAAGATCTTTCGTCTCCTCAGATAGCTTGCCAGTACCCTGTTGAACGAGCCTACTGCCTACTTCTAATGCACATTTGGTAATGATAGCTATGAGATTATCGTTCATTGTTTGAGCATTAAGATAGTCCTCCTCAGTTAAAGCCGAACATCTTTTCTGGAGCCATATCCTGCATTCCTCTGCTGTCCATCTTACCGCTTACTCGTCAATGGGCTTCCGCTTCACTAATTCCTTCCGTTCCCTCTTGGGGGCAAAGTGCAACATCCCTTTCCACACTGACACCTGCCTCGGAGGCTTTCTGGTTTCCATTCACGTATGAAGCGGGGTTCCCCCTTTTGACTTCCGCTGCGATGGCATTACAAACATCTCAGCCGACACGCATAGGGTAACTTTCCTAACTTTCCTTTTCATGGCAAATTATTTCGGAGGTCCTGTCTGCACATCATGATGTAATGAATTCAGCATAAAAACCAAATGAGGAACGCAGGAAAATGCATAAGCACATTCATATGTGCCTTCTTGGGTTCCAAATCATGTTTGTGCATGGAATCGATGAAGATCATGCAGAGCAGTTTTTTTTATTCCTCTGCAGAGATTGTGTTTTTATGGTCAGTCTGAATCGGGCTGACTTTTTTCATTCGTCATCTGAGAGCAGTTAACTCTTTGATGAAGCACTATTTCTTAGTCCGCTGAACATAGCGGTTGTGCGAGGTATTTGAGAACATAAATCTCTATCACCATAGACAGCAGTACTTTAACCACATCTATCTAGGCACGCAGTTTGTTCCACAATGGAAGGGTACTGATTGATGCAGAAAATGAAACGCCATGCAGTCCTTGTCACACTGTGGCCGCACCCAGTTAACGCCATCAGAGACGACAGAAGTTTTGTGTGCATCACTGTAGAAACCTCATCAGTGCTTGAGCAAAGCCACTTGTCCTTACGGCGGTTAGCTTTTTTGGTCTTGGTCAAATTGTGTCTTGTCTGCAAAAAAATCCATGCACTTCAGGCTTCTTCAGCTTGGTTAGCAAGTGCTTGTACCGAAGCAGAGGATTCTCCCAAGTTTTATCGAACGTGAATTGCCCCCACCTCACTGTTTAGGAGGGATACATCAAGACCTCGTGCACGGCGAGCCTGACAGTCTTGGAGCTCCCTTGCAGTGGCCCTCGTCGCCTTTACTGGGTCAGTCAAGATGACTTGCAGCCGCTGGAGAAAATCATGCAGTCAGGTGAATCTGACCACTGACGGCTTTTCCTCTCCATCACAGATGCCATGTCACCATCGGAGCACATCAGCTCTTTCCACACATTCTAAAAAAGAGACTTCGCTATGTCCAGAAAGGTGGTAATGGACCTCTCCGAGCCTGCATCATCAGTGCACGTGTTTCTGAGCTGATGGGGCTCTCACGGGGAAAAAAACGGCTGTGAGGCATCTTGAATCGGGGAACTAAGGCAGCGGGGACAGCAAAAAACCAGCTCAGAACCGAAAGTGGACAATTTTGCCCATGGGACCACACCTTTTTGATGCCACACTGTTTTCACCAGGGAGAGGTCTGTGTGCAACTTCCTGTGTTGTGTGGCCAGAGTGGCAAGGGCTGCCTGGCGTTTCATTTCCTTCATCAACCTGTACGCCTCCATCTTGGAATGGACTGCACAGTGTGACTGATAGGTGTCAATATACAAGAAGCTGCACACCTAGTCATATGTGGAGAGACTACTGGTGTCTATGGCAATAGGGGATAGTGTTCTCAACAATCTTGCATACCCAGTAGGTAAGAGTTCTCCATAACTCTGAGGATGGGGTGTGCTATCACTTCAGGAAAGGCCAGGTCAGGCGTGTCTGTTTTCAGTACTTTTTCAGACATTGCCAGGTAACGTTCTGCAGTAGTATCATCTGATTTAGCTATTGCACTTGTTTTATCGTAGCTATTAGGATAGTTCAGTGAGCAGAAGCTGTGACGACGATGCCACTTACATGCTCCATGCGATGTTTATTCAAAGAATCTTTCCAGAACTGCTTTACAAGCAGGTAAAATTCACTGGCTACTTTGATGTAGTGCGTAGCTATTTAGGCAGGGCTGTTTATATACTATCTGTCTATTCATTTGCAAAGTTTTGCAGCATCGGAAGGCATTGCTGCAAGGTGATACGAGTACATAAACCGTATATCTGGCTAGGAATGTAATGGATGATAAATCATGCTCACAGGTGGTGGTGCAACAGCTTTTTCCACCCTGTTATTTCATGTGAAAAAAAGAGCCGTTGTTGCATTAGCCGGGCCACATACTTTCCAAGCCTTCAGTGCACATATAACATAGGGCAGAAAAACGAGAGTGGCACGAAGAGAGTCAGAACATGTGGTGCTCTCAATTGAAGGTAGCAGTGGTGATGTCATACAGTGAAAGCTCGTTAATTCGACCCCCGTTATTTCCGAAAATCGGATAATTCGACGCGCACGCGAGGTCCCTACAATTATACATAGGAGTCTATTCTATAGGGCGAAACTCTCGTTAATTCGAACAAATTTTGCCGTGCGTAGGTTAATTCGACTTCACTCCGCAGCCCGCCAAGCCGGTGTGCCGAGAGCAAAAAGAAAAAAACACTGCCACGAGCGGGGCTACTATACGGCTGATAGGCCATCTGTATGGTCATCGCCGTCAGCAGGGTGAGCGAGGGCTAGGGGAGCGAGGTTACCGGCGGCCACGGCGGCCGAAGCGGCTGGCGTCTTTTTTTTTTGTGCTTCGCAGCAGTCGTGTTGGTGTCGTCCACTCCACCCTATCGACAGCAAGTCTCCTTTTGGCGTGTGTCGTCGTTTCCACGTGTTCTTGCTGCTACGATCGCGGTTATTTAACCATAAGGCGGCGCCTTTTTTGGTAATTACGCGCTTTGTCAGTGTGTTTATTGGGCTGCTTGCTGTTGCTGTTTTGTTGCGACTGAGAGAAGGGTGAAAGGAAATTGCACGGGCCTGCCTACTGGCTCAGCCGAGCAACCACCGCTGCCTAGTGCAGATAGAGGACAGTTAGAAGATCAGAGGAAAGATAAAGATAAAGAGAAAAGATAAGACGGGTGTTGTAGCAACAACCGCGAAGGGACGCTGGCTGAAAGAACAGATAAGCGGCCGAAGCCGCGCTCGCTTTACCTCCTCCCCGCGCTGCTTTCGCGTGGGTAGCGCGCAGTGCCTGCGCGCCTTGCCTTTGTGTCCTGTCAGGTGACCGAGGATGTAATATACCGCGTGTTCCGTATTTATCTGTCCCTGCTACGAAAAATTCCGCTGCGCAATCTACTGAACTATATGGGCTCAAAACGCCGACTACAAGGTACCTTATGATGGTCTTCGTCTTTGGATAAGTAATTTAACATCTAAAATTGCCTGCATTTTCAGGAGTCGGCGAAAACCTGCATTCAGCTGCGGCAGAACTTTTCGTCCAGGCGAGCAAAGAAGCCAGTGTGACAGACTGCGCCATCTGGCGAGCGGTGTTAATTTCAAGGAGCAGACAACGCGCACATCCGAAGAAACCGCGCGAGGTGCGCATTCCTGCCTCCAAGCCGTGACATCGGTTGCCTCACCGCTCGCCAGATGGCGCAGCCTGTCAAAATGGCTTCTTTGCTCGCCTGGACGAAAAGTTCTGCCGCAGCCAAATGCAGTTTTTCGCCGATTCCTGAAAATGCAGGCAAGTTTAGATGTTAAATTACATATCGAAAGACGAAGACTATCATAAGCTACCGTCTAGTCGGCGTTTGAGCCCATATAGTCCAGTAGTTTGCGCAGGAGAATTTTTTCTAACACGGACAGATAAATACGGAACAGGCGGTAAGTGACAGGCGCTGACAACGACGATTCGTCGGAAGGTGACGATTGTGAGCAGTTGCCCCAAATGCCGAAGTGCACGGTGAAAAAAGCCGCAGAAGCCTTGTCCGTGCGGGAGGACTTCTGTGAAAAAATCCCTGAGGGTGCGTGTGCCGCGCAGCACCTGGCAGCTGTTAGAGCTATCGTAGTCGCTAAAATTCGCTCGAAAAAGCAGGTGACGATAACAGATTTCTTTGCCAAATAAAGGTTGCGGCAAACATTGTTTTTTGTTGTTCATTCGATAATTCGACATTCGGATAATTCGACAACTTTTCGCGGTCCCGTCAGTGTCGAATTAACGAGCTTTTACTGTATCTGGCCATGCTCACAAAATGCTCTCCAGTGGCTCGATTTCATGCTCCTGCAGTGTGATAGATGGCTCACTAACACAGGCGGCACTGGCCATATGATTATGAAAGGCTTTCACTACCTTTTAAACACTTTTGATTACTATGTAGGAAGGTAATTTGGCTGTCCACTGGTATCTGTTTACATTTGTGTTCTTGGCACAGTAGATAAACTTTTAGGGAGCTAGTGGAAGCCTGTCATTTTCATAGTGCTGACACCACGTACGTTACCGTGCCATCTGTCACACTGCAGTAGCATGAGATTGTGTCATTGCAAAGCATTTTGTGAGCAAGGACAGATATGACATCATCACCATGGTAACCTGTATATGTTGCTTTCCTATTCGAATAAACCAGTGGGAAGTTAGCACCTGTTCTGTCCTCCTTTGTGTCATCCTCATTCTGTTGTTCTATGTTCTACAAACAGAACCAACTCGCCCAGCTTTCCATTATTCTGTTACCACAACCACTTTTCTCAGAGGCAGAGTGAAGTCGCAGAATGCACCATCTTTGGCAAAAGTAAGCAGGCTGTCTTTACGGACTCTCATGGCTTATCTTATCCAGAGGGGGGTGATAGTGCTAGCTGAGGTTCCTGTCAGTCATGTAGGTTGTGCTCGCAGCCGACGAGGGCTGACGACCACAGCGTGACGATCCCCCACCAGCCTGCATTTTCTATGGTCACAGCTACCTGGTTACATTTGGTAGAGATGGTACTGTTTGTTAACACTGGCCAAATTAAGGTCTGTATTATAGGAAGTTCTAACCTAGTGTTCATTCTTTGTTCTTAAGATTTGCCAACCTAAGCTGTGTTTATTAGCTGCTTGTTACTTTGAAAATAGTAGTCATTAAAGACAAAATGTGCGGTAGAATTCTAAGCTAGTTTTCAACTTTCGAATTCTCTCGATTCACTCGCCATGAAGTTGCATTATAGTAAAAGGCTGTAGCAATGCCCCTTGAAAATTCCTGCGACTGCACTTCGTGAAGTCAGTTCTTTGCTGGTCACAACTGGCTCATCCCTTTCATGTGCTGCAGCACTGTTTTCATGGGTGTGGGAGGAACTGCCAAAACTGGAAAGCAGCGTGGCAAGTGCTGTTATGGTACAATAGTAGTGAAGCGTTGCTCTCTTCGCATGCCACCCAGGTGGCCAGTGCGAAGCTTGTGCCTGTACGAAGCATTGGCATTGTGGTCTGTATTCATTGTCAGGAGTATCCAGTAAAAACCAGAAAATGGTGGCTGTTGCAAAAGGGCCTCATTGTCTAATGCCACCAGCTCCTACATAAGATCGTGCTTCTGTTGCAGCATGGCTACACTCGATGGTTATGTACCGGAGCCGCAAGCACCACCACTGCCAGTTCTCGGTGGTCCCTGACTGGCCGGACGGTGTCTGTCTGTACCACACCAACCATGTCTGGTAAGTGTGGCTTCGTTTGTTGTGAAAGGATGAGAAGGAAATGCAGCCATTGTTCAAGCTTGCTGAAAGTGAAAGGCTGCTCCTTGTTCCTGGTTGTTCCTTGGAACAGTCTGGACCAGTCATGTTCTGTCTTGGACCTGACTTTCTTGTCAGTTAGGAGGCAGTCTGGCACAGGATTAAGCCCACATGTAGAGAACATCTCTGGGCGGCTGGCGCTACCTCGGGAAACAACACAATATCAGGGATCACTTGGTTGTGGATACTACTGGATAGCAGGCCAGAAAAATATAGAAACTTTGTGCACTCGTTCCATTAAGGCATCAGGCAGTTCAGAGACAATGCACAGGCGATACTTTCAGGTAATATTGTCACGAATATTACACAGCACACAGAGACACAAGAACTGCTCCAGTCTGCCGAGCGGTCACCAGCAAGAAGACGAACCACTTCTTCTTCCTCGTCACAAGCGAGATGGCGAAGCACTTCTTCTTCGTCCACTTCTGAGCTGTATCATTGCTCCCTCCCCTGCAGCATCGCCTCGATGCGGGCCGCTTTCACAGAGGGGAAAATGGGTTAGACACGGAAAGTGAGACACAGCTATCACGACACACAACCGGCGGCACTCAGCGTCAAGTACAATCAGCAGGACGGTCGTGGTACGGCTTCATACGAACGACGTGCACAACATCCGGATGCGGTGGTCTGCGCGAAGGGCGGCCTGGGGTTGCCGTTGAAACTTCGTACGTCACGTCGCTAATGCGGCGGAGAACTCGGTAAGGTCCGAAGTATCGGCGCAGTAATTTTTCGGACAACCCACGGCGACGAACTGGTGTCCAAACCCACACATGGTCGCCTGGTTCGTACGTAACAAATCGCCGTCCGAGATTGTAGCGGTCAGCGTCGGCGTGCTGTTGACGGTGTATTCGCTGCCTGGCCAGTTGACGTGCTTCTTCAGCCCGCTGAACGAAAGTGGCGACGTCAAGATCTGGCTCTAGGTCACACTGAGGGTCGACGGGCAACATGGCATCCAAAGAAGTAACAACTGGACGACCGAAAACAAGCTGGAAGGGCGTGAGCCGCGTTGTCTCTTGCAGGGCCGTATTGTAAGCGAACGTTACGTATGGGAGAATTTGGTCCCATGTTTTATGCTCCACATCCACATACATGGAGAGCATGTCGGCCAGGGTTCTGTTAAGGCGCTCTACCAAACCATTTGTCTGTGGGTGGTACGCTGTTGTACGCCTATGGCTGGTGTGGGTCAGATCTAGGACTGCCTGAGTCAAGCGGGCTGTGAAAGCAGCTCCACGGTCAGTAATTATAACCGCAGGAGCGCCATGACGCAGCACGATGTTGTGTACAAAAAACGTAGCCACTTCGACAGCAGTTCCGTTTGCAAGCGCCGTTGTCTCAGCGTACCGCGTCAAATAATCCGTCGCGACAGCAATCCAACGTTTTCCAGTGGATGACTTCGGGAAAGGGCCGAGTAGGTCCATTCCCACTTGTTGGAAAGGCGTCTTCGGAGGCGCTATGGGATGAAGAAATCCTGCGGGTTTGAAGGGAGGAGACTTACGGCGCTGGCAGTCGCGACAGGTTTTGACGTATGTCCGCACTGACGGAAGTAATCTTGGCCAGTAGTACCTCTGCCGAATCCTCGCTAAGGTACGACTGACCCCCAGGTGGCCGGCAGATGGTTCGTCGTGGCAAGCGCTCAAGATATCAGGTCGCAACTCGGACGGGACTACGAGCAGAAATGTTGCAGTGTTGCTCTCAAAGTTGCGCTTGTAGAGGACGCCGTTCTGCAGAGTGAAGGATTTGAGTCCACGAAGAAAAACACGAGGAACGCGGGGACCGTCGCAGCCTTCCAGGTACGCGATGAGCGGCGCTAACTCTGGGTCTTCCCTTTGAAGCTGCGCCATATCGGTTGCGCTAACAGCACCAAGGAAAGAGAAGTCTTCAGTGATTTCCGGGGAAGCAAGGTCCACTGGCGCGCGTGATAAACAATCCGCATCTTGGTGCTTCCGCCCCGACTTGTACACGACCGTTACGTCGTACTCCTGCAAACGGAGGCTCCACCTCGCCAACCGCCCAGATGGATCTTTGAGGCTGGCCAGCCAGCATAATGAGTGGTGATCACTGACAACGCGAAATGGTCTTCCGTATAGGTATGGGCGGAACTTACTGATGGCCCAGACTACCGCAAGACATTCTTTCTCAGTCGTTGAATAGTTGCATTCCGAGCGCGAAAGTGTACGGCTTGCGTATGCGATGACTCGTTCGGCGCCATCCTGCCACTGTACCAGGACCGCCCCAAGGCCTACGTTGCTAGCATCAGTGTGTATGTCAGTTGCTGCGGCGTCATCGAAATGGGCGAGTATCGGTGGACGTTGCAGGCGGTGGCGAAGCTCCACGAAAGCATCCTCTTGGTCGCTTCCCCACAAGAAGGGTGTGTCGTCTCTGGTCAGCGCTGTTAAGGGTTCAGCTATTTTGGAAAAATCTTGGACGAATCGTCGATACTAAGAGCACAGTCCCAAAAAACGTCGAAGGGTCTTTTTGTCAGTGGGACGCGGGAAACTGGAGACAGCAGCGGTCTTGTTGGGATCTGGGAGAACACCGCGCGCGCTGACAACATGGCCGAGGAAACGAAGCTCCTCAAAACCGAAATAGCATTTCTCGGGCTTGATCGTAAGTTGCGCACATTGGAGCGCCCGGAGCACTGTGCGCAGCCGCTCCAAGTGTTGCTCGAAGGTGGGCGAGAAAATGACGACATCGTCCAGGTATACGAGGCACGTCTGCCACTTGAGCCCAGACAAGACAGTGTCCATCATGCGTTGGAAAGTGGCCGGCGCTGAGCATAGTCCAAACGGGAGGACCTTAAATTCGTATAGACCATCAGGCGTCACAAAAGCAGTTTTCTCGCGGTCTCGCTCGTCCACCTCTATCTGCCAGTAGCCGCTTTTGAGATCCAAGGAGGAAAAGAACCTGGCATCACGTAGTCTGTCGAGTGCATCATCAATCCTGGGGAGCGGGTAAACGTCCTTTTTCGTCACGTTGTTCAGTTTGCGGTAATCGACACAAAATCTCAGGGTGCTGTCTTTCTTTTTCACGAGGACTACCGGTGACGCCCATGGACTTGTCGACGGTTGAATGACATCGTCGGCGAGCATTTCGTCCACTTGCCTTTTAATGGCTTCGCGTTCCGTCGAAGAAACGCGGTATGGGCGCTGGCATACGGGTGGTGTAGTCTCGTCGGTGATAATGCGATGCTTTGCGACAGGCGTACGACCGACCCTGGAGCTTGTGGCAAAACAACCCGCGAAGTCGGTTAGAAGCGCCGAGAGAAGAGCCTTCTGCTCAGGCGCCAAATCGGGATTGATTCTGACGGACTGAAGGACAGGGCATGGTGGGGCCTGGTCTTCAGGGCTTGTCTCCAGGGCGCACACTTGAGGCACCACAGCGAAGTCATGCAGGAAGGCGACAGCCGTGCCCTTGGCGAGGTGCTGCAACTCGTTGGCAAAATTTGTAAGGAGCACACTAGTGTGACGTTCCCGCCTGTCGGGGGTCAGTCACAATGCAACACAGTTGTTTGTTGCTATCTACGGGTTCTGCTGAAGCGAGGAGAAATGAGCCAACACACAACGCCTCCGAATCAACCTGATTTATTTACACTCTGCCTGAAGGTGAAACTGGGAGTTCCGCTCACCGCTGTCTTCCGCTCATCGCTGTCACCGCTGCCTCGCTCTCGGCTGCTCTGGCGGGGGTGGCGCTCAGCCTGGTGGCGGTCCCACGGTTCGGTGACTGTGACGGGTTGTGGCGTCAGGCTTCTTGGGCGTCTCGGCTGGCGGTACTCTGACGGGTTGTGGCGTCCGGCTTCTTGGGCGTCTCGGCTGGCGGTACTCTGACGGGTTGTGGCGTCCGGCTTCTTGGGCGTCTCGGCTGGCGGTCAGTTTGCAACGGATGCCCTCGGGTCCGGCCTCACCGACCCCAGACCAGCGCGATCTGCTTCCGTCCACCTCGCCCGTCTCTTCCCGTTCTCTCCTTTGTCTCATCTGTCCCCAACGCGTCTCTCTGAGGACTCCCTTTCTTTCCTTCGGTGTCCTCCTCGCCTCCTCTGCTGGGAGCCCTCTTGGTGCTAACTTGCCGGCCTCCCTCGCCACCTCGAGCCATTAGTAAGGCCGTTGCGTTTCAAGACACTGCTGGCCTGTGGGCCCGCGAGCTCCGGGAAACTCTCTTTGCCGCGAGCGTCCCGGCCTACCCTCTGCGCCGCAGGGTGCCGGCCTCTTCGCGAACGCGGGTCTCATGTTCAGCCGAAGACGCACTCCTCTCGAAGTTGACATATTTATGAGGGTCACGGCTGTCCTCTCTCTTCTCGCATCAGAACCCGGGGTGGTCTCTTCCAAGAACCGCGGCTTGGACACGCGACCACAGCATTCGAAAACTTGGCCGTCAACGGACAAAGAGATTCCTCCTCTAGCAGCGGAAGAGAGCAGCTGCTCGGGGAGCCAGTCTGTACTTTCCAAGGAACTGGGGCCCTCTTTTCTTTTTGGTTAACTTCCCTTAATAAAGACCCAACTCCTAGCCTTCTCCGAGCCCACAGCCCGTACCTCGCAACAAGGCCGTCTGCAGGCGTGCATGCGCGCCCACACAAACGCACAAACGTGCCTGTCTCTGCGCCAAAGGGGGGGGGGGGGGGGAGTTGGGGACGCGCTGCAAAACGGTCCGCAGGGATGCGTGTGGTCGCGCAGGGCTCCGCGCGCGGCCTCTCCTCTTTTGCCCGCTGGCTATTTCGCACGTCTTTGTGTTGCGCCCGCTGCATTCCACACAACCGCCTTCGCTGACGGAGCAGGGCGATAATTTTGAGAAAGACACAGTGTCTCTGGTGTTCGTCGATGGAGAGAGTTCTTTTGTGCCATGCCTAGGCCTCCCGTACACAGCCCTTCACAACCCCCTCTTCTTATAAAGAAATTTTCTATGAAAATTTTGTGATCACCGCACTTTCACAACCAACAGTACGTCGCAAAGTTCGCTACTCAATCTTATGGCAGCAGTCATATTTCGAGCACAACAAAGCTGCCAAACATCGTCGTCGCGCACAAGCACTGGTTTCACAACACGGCACAATGTGGGCGGACCCTCAGTCCCCCCAGGCAGAGGAGTAAATTTCACACGGCGGACAACTCCGCCCTCTATATGTAAAACACGCAACCGCAGAAATCATGAGCACAGTTCAATGGTCGTGGCAACTACCAGACTTCCCCTAAGTCACACTAAGATTAGGAGGTGGTCCATGCAATTCGCTCACCCTCGGTTTCTTTCTCCACTGGCAGTTTCTGCAGTGTTCTGCAACATCTTGTCTCAGTCCATGCCAGAAATAGCCTTTGCTAACCGCCCGGCGGGCCTTTTGAAATCCTAGATGTCCTCCGCCTTCCATATCGTGGCATAACCTCACAATTTCACTCCTCATTAGCAAAGGGACAACTACTCGGTTCGAGGCACCGTGCGCTTTGTCTCTGAAACGCAGCAAACCACAGGAATCCAAATGATACAATCTTGACTCTTTTCGTTCTGAGCTGTCGCACTCGTTTATCAATTTTAGCACAGACAAATCTTTCCTCTGCTCCTCGTACAGGCGGGTTTGCTCAATCACAGGAGGAACCTCGGTTAGCCCTGCGTCCGCCGCGCTGCTGAGCGCGTCTGAATGGCGATCGGTCTCCCTTGGCTCGCGAACTCCTTCTGCTTTGTCCGTGCATAGGCTCACTGCCGCTTCTGAACACCCTCGCTCGGGACGGTTCTCAGTAGATGTTTTATCTGGCCCCTGGATACCTTCAGGGCTCGCCTCGCCTTCCTTCTTGCGCTGCTCGGAGAGGTCCAAGCGCCCTGAAATGTGCCCGTGCGATATCTGACGCAGACGACAAAAACGTGAGATGTGCCCTAACCTGCCGCACGAGAAGCAGGCGATTGATTTTACGCGTCGATTCAATCCTCGCACCTGCCCAGATGGAGGGCCCTGACGTATCCGAAGGACCTCTTCGAGCAGCTTCTCCAGCCGATCCAGACGTTCACCAAAATCACCCGTCTCCTCTCTGCTTTCTACAAGTCGGACAGTCGCGGTGCTCGTGCTCGTCACTTCCTCTAACTGCTCTTCTCTAGACGCTATCTCCACTGCCTCTTCGAATGTCTTGGGATCGTGTGACAGAGCAAATCGCCTAACCGGATCGCGGAGCCCATTCAGAAAAATAAAGGCGAGCTGCTCCCTAAGGATTTCGCGCCTCGCTTCTCTCTTCGACGTGTCATCGCCATCGATGTCCTCAAAAGCTTCTGTTCCGAGCCTACGCAACCGGCTCGCGAACGAGCGTACATTCTCACCAATGCTCTGCCTTGCGCTTAGAAACTTCTCAAACTTCTTGCACGCCGGCTCAGTATCATATCGTTTCAGCGCGAGCGCTTTAAACGATTTATACGAAGTCACGCCTGCCACCTCCTCATCCAACCATGCAAAGTCCAGAGCAGCCCCGACCATCTTACATCGCGCCATCCCGACTAATTGTTTCTCCTGCCATCCGCCCAGATTACCGACCTGCTCTAAAATTTGCAGAAATTCCCTTATCTTGGGACCATTGTCACACCCCGTGAATGATGGAATCACAGCTCCCAACAGCATCTCATTAGCTCCTATCAACCCCTCGCGAAGACTCGGTGATTCCTGTAGCGACATGTTGGCCCCTTTCTCCTCAGGTACGAGGGTTAATGGTCTCGCACCAAAACTTCAGCAAGATCCCACCGCTGCCACCACTTGTGACGTTCCCGCCTGTCGGGGGTCAGTCACAATGCAACACAGTTGTTTGTTGCTATCTACGGGTTCTGCTGAAGCGAGGAGAAATGAGCCAACACACAACGCCTCCGAATCAACCTGATTTATTTACACTCTGCCTGAAGGTGAAACTGGGAGTTCCGCTCACCGCTGTCTTCCGCTCATCGCTGTCACCGCTGCCTCGCTCTCGGCTGCTCTGGCGGGGGTGGCGCTCAGCCTGGTGGCGGTCCTACGGTTCGGTGACTGTGACGGGTTGTGGCGTCAGGCTTCTTGGGCGTCTCGGCTGGCGGTACTCTGACGGGTTGTGGCGTCCGGCTTCTTGGGCGTCTCGGCTGGCGGTACTCTGACGGGTTGTGGCGTCCGGCTTCTTGGGCGTCTCGGCTGGCGGTCAGTTTGCAACGGATGCCCTCGGGTCCGGCCTCACCGACCCCAGACCAGCGCGATCTGCTTCCGTCCACCTCGCCCGTCTCTTCCCGTTCTCTCCTTTGTCTCATCTGTCCCCAACGCGTCTCTCTGAGGACTCCCTTTCTTTCCTTCGGTGTCCTCCTCGCCTCCTCTGCTGGGAGCCCTCTTGGTGCTAACTTGCCGGCCTCCCTCGCCACCTCGAGCCATTAGTAAGGCCGTTGCGTTTCAAGACACTGCTGGCCTGTGGGCCCGCGAGCTCCGGGAAACTCTCTTTGCCGCGAGCGTCCCGGCCTACCCTCTGCGCCGCAGGGTGCCGGCCTCTTCGCGAACGCGGGTCTCATGTTCAGCCGAAGACGCACTCCTCTCGAAGTTGACATATTTATGAGGGTCACGGCTGTCCTCTCTCTTCTCGCATCAGAACCCGGGGTGGTCTCTTCCAAGAACCGCGGCTTGGACACGCGACCACAGCATTCGAAAACTTGGCCGTCAACGGACAAAGAGATTCCTCCTCTAGCAGCGGAAGAGAGCAGCTGCTCGGGGAGCCAGTCTGTACTTTCCAAGGAACTGGGGCCCTCTTTTCTTTTTGGTTAACTTCCCTTAATAAAGACCCAACTCCTAGCCTTCTCCGAGCCCACAGCCCGTACCTCGCAACAAGGCCGTCTGCAGGCGTGCATGCGCGCCCACACAAACGCACAAACGTGCCTGTCTCTGCGCCAAAGGGGGGGGGGGGGGGGGGAGTTGGGGACGCGCTGCAAAACGGGCCGCAGGGATGCGTGTGGTCGCGCAGGGCTCCGCGCGCGGCCTCTCCTCTTTTGCCCGCTGGCTATTTCGCACGTCTTTGTGTTGCGCCCGCTGCATTCCACACAACCGCCTTCGCTGACGGAGCAGGGCGATAATTTTGAGAAAGACACAGTGTCTCTGGTGTTCGTCGATGGAGAGAGTTCTTTTGTGCCATGCCTAGGCCTCCCGTACACAGCCCTTCACACTAGCACAACCGTCTTGTAGTTGGACGAGCCCGCGAGCGATGGCTACTCCTTTCTCGAGCAGCAGGGGTACGTGGCTATCAGCGACACCTTCGTAGTCGTGGAATAAATCATTCCTCACGAGAACTAGCACACTGGACCGGGGTGGCACCATTACGTCGTCGTCAACAAGTCGCAGAGCAGTGAAGCGTGAATCGTCTGTGTCAGTGCGTGCCACGGCCCGTTTCGTCGAGAACGTGACCCGTGATTCGTGGAGGTCAATGACAGCACCGTTCGTGTGGAGAAAGTCAAGACCGAGGATCAAGTCCCTCGAACACTCACGGAGGACTACAAACTCGCCGACGTACACAAAACCACGGATATCGACACGAGCTGTGCACCTGCCGGCAGGGATAATCAGGTGACCCCCAGCAGTGCGAATGCTAGGCCCCGACCACCCCGTCAATACTTTCTTCAGTTGTACGGCAAGGGCCAGGCACATGACAGAATAGTCGGCACCAGTATCCAGTAAAGCGGTCACGTCGATTCCGTCAATTTTGACGCACAAATCGGAGGTAGCGCGTCGGATGCTGTCGCTACTCGCTCCCGGAGAAACATCGTCGCGTGGTAGTGGCGCAGGAGGATCTTCACAAGTCCCGGCATCAGCGGCCTTGCCTCCAGAGGCCGCTGGAATCAGTTTTCCCGGCGTGGACTGGGAGAACGGCGTCCGGAGTAGCCTGCGGCTTGACGGGGGCTTGGAGAACGGTAGCGTCGCGGCGGCGGTGATCGAGCCTCCTGGTGGCCTGACGTGATGTGGTTCTGGCGCGACGACAGATGGAATGCTATCTCCTGCGGTCGTTCCCCGTTCTGAGGGCACGGGTCGTCCGGCGCGAAACCACGCAGGCCCACGCGGCGGTATGGGCACGCCCTGTAGAGGTGACCCGCCTCGCCACAGTGATAGCAGAGGGGCCGACGATCCGGGGCACGCCACACTTCACTCTTTCGCGGCCGCTGATAGGCTGGCGGAGCGTCACCACGAGGGGAGCTCGACGAGAGCACTGCTGGAGTCGCGGCAGTGACGTCGTACACAGGGGCCTGGCGCAGGACGGACGCATACGTGGGCCTTGCATCAGGCTGGCGAGGAACCTCGGAAATCTGGTGCTGTTGTGCTGCCAGGCGCACCTCGTCCCGGATGACTTCGCTCAGTGGCGTGAAAGATAGCGTCTCGGACGGCGTACGGAAGGCCTGCAGTTCCTCTCTGACGACGGATCGGACCAGCTCGCGTAGAAAGGCCGCGTCGATACCGGGAGGCATGGAGATGGGATCAGGCCCGAAGGTGTTGACGTCGCGATTGTACTGGCGGGCTCGCTGTTCCAGCGTCTTCTCCATAGTTGCCGCCTTGGTGAGGAACTCTGCCACAGTGCTTGGTGGGCTGCGCACGAGTCCTGCGAAGAGCTCTTGCTTGACACCCCGCATGAGGTGGCGAAGCTTCTTGTCTTCTGTCATGTTGGGATCTGCGCGCTTAAAAAGGCGAGTCATGTCCTCGTAGTACATGCGTACACTCTCGTTGTGGCGCTGGTTGCGCGAGTGTAACGCAGCTTCTGCTCGCTCTCGACGGTCTGCATTCGGAAAAGTGGCTTTAAGATTGCGGCAGAAAGCTTCCCAGGACGTAAACGAAGCTTCATGATTTTCGAACCATGTCCGAGCCGACTCTTCAAGTGCAAAATAGACATTGTGGAGCTTACGGTTGTCACTCCAGCCGTTGTAACGGGCAACCCGTTCGAATATCTCGAGCCAATCCTCGGCGTCCTCGAACACGTCGCCATGAAACGACGGGGGTGTTCGTGGCTGATGACAGAGGATGTGCGCCGGGAGCGTGGTCTCAGTTGCCATGGCAGCTGGTGCCTCCGAAGGCCGGGGTTGCGTCGCCCTGGTTGCAGCCGGAAGGAGTCCAAATTCAGGGGACGCTCCACGGAGGCGGCGGCCGCGGCGCTGGTGAACTGGGGTGAGATCCGTATTGGTCGGTAGCCTACGCGGGTCTGGAAGCGTACCCCGCACCTCCACCAGATTTGTCACGAATATTACACAGCACACAGAGACACAAGAACTGCTCCAGTCTGCCGAGCGGTCACCAGCAAGAAGACGAACCACTTCTTCTTCCTCGTCACAAGCGAGATGGCGAAGCACTTCTTCTTCGTCCACTTCTGATTGTCATACACCACAGATGGCATTAAGGCAAGGGTGCTTGCGGATGCAGTGAAAAGCAAACTGTTTACTTGCACAAACTGGTGCCCTTAAAAGAGAAACTGGACTTAGTAGCAGCAGTAGCAAGATGCTCACTTCGTTGGCTTGGACACGATAATGGCCAAGCCTGTTGACTGCGCCCTCTTTAAAATGACTGAACATTCTCAGTAAGGGGCACATATCTTCGTAGAAAGTCCCATGTGGCACAGAATTGCCTGCTCATGACTATGAATCTTTGAACACAGTCCAGCAGCATTGACAGGGATGTGCACAGATTACTCATGAGTGATAAGACCTTGTGATGCTAGCGTCAAGAAATGCTTAAGAGACGTTTAAAAATGTAAATATAATATAGCACTGCAGTACAAAAGCTCACATTGAGAACCTGGATGGATACACAGATTGTAACGGTAACCTCAGGATAATTCGATATGATGACAGCACTATATTTTTTTAGAAATCCTTTTTCTTGCAACAACTTGCTTTTTTTTTTGTACTGATGCGAATAAGTTTAAAACGGCAAATAACAGAGAACCTGGCTGCATGGCTACTTGTATTGCTTTGCATAACTCAGTGATGACGTCATAAAGATTAATAACAAAGCTTGCGCAAAGGGTTCAATGGCTAAACAAGCTTGTACAAGCAGTGACCCACTTGTGAATTTTTTTCAGTGACCAAAAACATGCCTTACAGTTTGTTTTCGTCATCCAGAGAAGGTGTGTCAGTGAGCAGGTAATGTTTGTGGTACAGTCAAATCCACTTATAACAATACTGAAGTGCCATGGAAATACCATTGTTATAACCAATAATTGTTATAACAGGGTTGTGCCGAAAATACCATAGAACACATGCAAAACCTGACAGTGCCACAACTGACCATTGTTATATCCGATATATTGTTATAACCGGTATTGTTATAAGTGGGTTTATTGCAAACACAGCGTTGGACATGGAAACCTGCTAAACCAGCGATCATATCTGCATAGTCTCTTATAGTCTTTGTAAATGATGTACCATATGTATGTGCAATCTTCAAATGAACCATTTCATGCGCCATAATACTCATTCTCTTTAGAAATACTCTCTCCTTCAGCACTTACACTTTGCTGGTTGAGATTTTCGACAATTCTTCATAAGTCTGTCAGGGGCAGCACCATGCTCAAACATTTTTTTTTTTTTACATATTGCTAAAGTCATAGTGAACGAGTGACTAGTTATGGCTCAGTGCAGGTCTCTGTGCACTGGTTTGCAAGCAGTGGTGTATGTGCAGAAAGTTTAAAGATAACAGTTCTGCTCATTGTTTCCAGTGAGCACGCAGTGAAGCATTGATGGAGATGGGGAAAGATAGTGTCTCTGGCGCTATGCTTGTCTCGAAAGAAGACGAGTATTCTGCAGTCTTTGCGCCCCTAAAAAATTATTAGATGTAAGCGTACCGTTGTAGCTCAGTAATCAGCGAAAGCTGACTGGAATTAGCTACAGAGAGGTCTGGACTGGCAGGTCCATTTCAGCGTTTCACAGGCGGCTGCCCATATGGGCATCTCACACTTGGCCTTCTTCCGCATGAGGTCTTCGGTTCGATCAGGTTCCCGGCACACTTCACGGACTCCAAGGCCTGCTTGCACGAAGCAAGTAGTCTAGATCCTGGTGTTGTCTCAGTCACAGTCTAAACCCTGCGTTGTTTTTGAGGAATGGAAAGGTGGATAACTGGCTCTCTGCGTCACTGGACCTCTTAACCACACTTTGAGGTAGATGGTGTCCACTTAATGCATTTCGCATAACCTGTGGCACGGCTGCAGTTGTGCCCCTAAACTGCTTCTACTGAATGGCTTGGACAATGCTAATATAGCTTCCACTGTAAAATACATCGCGATGAAAGCGGTTCCTGTCAGCTTTTCTGGGGTCATACGGCAATTCATACATTTTTTCTTGTCCCTTGAAGTTGAATAGTGAGTGTTGCTGTATTGTGGAAAAGTGATGCACTTCAATTGCCTTGTTTGGAACCTTGTTTGGTCTAAAACGACAGTTGTTTCGTTTGTATGTAAGCATGCCCCTGTTGATTTTTGCTCCTCTCCCATGATGAGGGTAGCTTGAAGAAACTAAAGAGCAGTGGGATATTTGTGTTTTCACGGAGAGTCTCTTGAGGTTTCATGAACACACTTATGATATTAAGAATGCTGCATCTTCCCTCCCTGCGTGGTTTTGCTGGCAGGACCACATGTGGGTTCAGTGATTCCTGTTGTTTGATAAGATCGTTTCGTTCACTTGTGTGTTCTAGGCTAGAATTTACATTGGTTATTTGAAACTGCTTGATACTATGCCTAAAACGAGAGTTGAAAATGTTCAATGCCATTTTATTTGCATGTACTTTTGGATTGTTGTATTCATCCAGAAAGTGCAGAAAATTTGTCTTATACAAGGGGGAAGTTGGATCTGGTCTTCCTTTATAAGTGTCTGTTTGGTCTTACATGCTTCTTGACATTTTGGAATCAGCTTGTCTTAATACACAAACAAAATGACTTTGGCATCACAGTCTTTTTTCACTGATAACATTGTGTCATACTTAGCCTGTAATATGTACACATGTACACACTGATGCAGTCAAAGATTCCTTGCATAGTGACTTTTGTGTGTCCTTCATATCCTTTGGTCCTGCCTGGACCGTAAGAGGTAGTGGTGAATATTTTTTTAACCTCTGGATGCACTTTTCTTGCCTCCAGCATTTCTTGCATGAGCGACTGCTTGTTCTGCGTTAAAGGTCTTATAAGTGTTCACATTCTTAGCTGTTCTGAACCTTAGTTGCACAGTCAAGTTCAGCTTGTTTCCCTACTTTTGTAGTCATTTGCGCTAACTTTCTTGTCGTTCTATCTTTAGCCTAGTTGTGGCACCTGTGCTTGAGTCATCTGCTGTGCTGTGGTAAATGAATGAGTAATTTCCTTCTTCCTGGCATCCAGGCAGTGGAGCAAGGTCAGTGGATGTGTCTGCACGTGGACTTCTTTGCTGCACTACGGCCGTGAAGGCTGCACAGAGGCCACCCACTAAGTGTTGCAAAAGGCCAAGGAGAGCTGTGGTGCCTCCGCATTGATCTCAGGATAGTTTGCTGACAGGCTTAACAAGGGTCACAGCTTTCACTTGCAGTGCTCTCCGAGGCTGCCTTCACTGGCTCTCGACTCGTGTGTGGTTGTTTGAAGAGTGTTCGAGCTGGCTGGTTCGGTCATGCCGGCTGCGCTCTGTGCCTGGCATCCACGTGCTGGGCTCCCCAGATGTGTGTGGTGGCCATTGGTTCGAACGAGTTGGACACCTTCCAGCTGCTGGACAGGCTGTGTTGCACCGCATCTGCAACCTGAACCCACTGCAGCACCCCTCAGTCACGCGGCTGTATGTGGCTGACCATCCTGTCTCCAGTATGCGAGAGTGGACTGCAGCCATCATGCAGACCCCCCCGCTTGCCCAGCAGTGGAAAGGGGAGCAGCCACCACATTTAATTATGAGTAGTGCAATGCAACGCCCACTGGTGACATGTTGCAAGGCCTACATTGTCAAATTTGAACTGCTTGCTCTTTTGTATTGCTGCACACATGCTTTCTTTTGCTTTGTCACCAAGCACCGAAGCCAGAGATAGTGCATGCCGTCGAATAGTAGCACAGACCCATCTTACGATTTTACGAATCTTGCCTGAAGTCTTAAGGAAAGGGAAGTTTATTTGCGATAAAAGATTTGAAATTCTGGAAAAAAAAGACACCGTTGTCGGTGGTAACCTTGCACCACCACGACAGATATGTATACCATCTGTGAAGTTAGGAGAAGCAGCTGGAAGATTGTATACTGTAAAACATTGTTAATTCAACCTAACTAAATGAACGTTTATTCCTACTCCTCCACCCCGGTGAATTCAGACAATCCGGACTGCTGCCACAGTCGTGCCAAACGTTTGTGTAAGATTATGGCGTCAGGAGGTCGTTTTAGTTTGGACGCTCAGGGGCTGGCATCGGTCAGTTCGGACGGGCTCCCAAAGTGGTGGTGTGTCACGTTAGGACATTCTCAGCTAACCGATCGCCCGTATATATGTGTTCAGGCCAGTGGGCATGGAAGCGCTGCAATGACGCACACCAACCGGACACCTTTCCGCTTTCTCGTGCAGATTACAACTGTATTTGCAACCCTGGAATTATCTTGCGCTTCGCCTGGAACGCTGCTACGGCCACCCGTTAGTGGAGACGCCCCCTTCCAGTGCCCATGGAATTCTTCCCTCGACGAGCCGTCAACATCGTTCCTGCAAGACAACATCCTCTGGCTCATCGCAGACCCGTCGTCCGCATCGACAGACGCATCCTCGACGCAGTATTTAAAGCACCACCAGCTCGGCAACCCCTTCAGTGGGCATGGAAGCGCTGCAATGACGCACACCAACCGGACACCTTTCCGCTTTCTCGTGCAGATTACAACTGTATTTGCAACCCTGGAATTATCTTGCGCTTCGCCTGGAACGCTGCTACGGCCACCCGTTAGTGGAGACGCCCCCTTCCAGTGCCCATGGAATTCTTCCCTCGACGAGCCGTCAACATCGTTCCTGCAAGACAACATCCTCTGGCTCATCGCAGACCCGTCGTCCGCATCGACAGACGCATCCTCGACGCAGTATTTAAAGCACCACCAGCTCGGCAACCCCTTCAGTGGGCATGGAAGCGCTGCAATGACGCACACCAACCGGACACCTTTCCGCTTTCTCGTGCAGGTAGGCTCTGTACCTTCGCTTTACTCGAAAAGATCGAACAATGTTTGTTTGATGCTGCTTCCATGCCCACAAGTGCTGTTTTCATTGAGTTTCGAATGTGTTCTTGTAGCAAAGTTGCTACTCATGAGTGGCGATGTCGAGTCAAACCCCGGTCCTTGCAAAGATGATCCCAGTAAACAATACGAAGAATTGGTTTCGCTGATAAAGTCGCTGCATAAAAAAATGGACACCAAACATGATGAAGTTATGTCCTCCCTGAACGAACTAAGGCAAGCCCAGACTTCTCTCGAGCAACAGGTTGCCGACATGCATAACAGACTTTCGGTAGTAGAAAATTCTTTGCACACTTCCGAGGACCATGCTACCCAAAGTGTTATCCCTCAAATCGCTGCATTAACCGATCGCATAGATGATTTCGAGGACCGTTCCAGAAGAGAGAACCTAATCTTTCATGGCCTTCCTGATGATGCCTCCGAAACCTGGGCGGAATCCGAACAGCAAATTTGCTCGCTTTTGAATACAGCAATGGATTTAGAGCTTGGCTCGAGCGACGAGCGCATAAGTCGCGCCCATAGGTTAGGAAAATTTGTTTCTGGGAAGTGCCGACCAATTATTGTGAAATTTTTGTCATCTAAGTTCAGGGAGAGCATTCTTGCCGCAAAAAGCAAGATCAAAGATTCTAAAGTGTCTGTAAACGAAGACTTTTGTAAAGCAACAAGGTTGTCGCGTAAAAAGTTGTATGACTTTGCAAACGCCAGCGGAAGCCAATTTTCCATACGCCACAACAAACTTTTTATGAACCGTAAATGCTATGTGTATTCATCTGCTACTGATAACGTCTGCGAGCTACCCTTAAGCAATGACCCTGTTACAGCACGTGTGAGCTCTAGTTCCGAAGCATCGACAAGCACGTCGTTATCCTAACAAAGCACGTACTTCGAATGTATTGCAGTGCAACCACTCCTTCTTATTTTCAAACGTTAGAAGTATCCTTAACAAGCGTGAAGCTTTATCTGCAGTCTTTGACTCATGCTCTATTGACATTGCCCTTTTGACCGAAACTTGGCTCTCTGATCAAGTAGACAGTTCAGAACTTTTTGATTGTGAAAAGAAATACTGTATTTATCGCTGTGACCGGGAGGGCAAAATTGGGGGCGGAGTTCTTATCGCTGTGAATGCTGATCTTTTGTCGAATGAGATTGTGCTTAGCTCTTCCCTAGAAATCCTTTGTGTTCGTGTCTTTTTAAATAACCAGAATATTCTGTTCTGCTTGTGCTATAGACCACCAAACGCCTCCTTAGAATTTTCCAATGAACTGCACGATGTTTTACACGATTTAATGTCACGTTTTCCCCGCCACCCACTTTTCCTGCTCGGAGACTTTAATCTACCGAAAATCGACTGGTCACAGCATACTCCGATAATCAAGGGCGCGTCCGGCGAGAGCGCATCTTTTGTGAATTTATGCCTTGACTTCGGTCTTACGCAACTTTTATCGCAGCCTACCAGAACTGGTCCGAGTTCAGCCAATCTACTTGACTTAATTCTAGCAACGGCTCCTGATCTCGTGCATTCGATCACATACTTTCCAGGCCTGAGTGACCACTGCCTTATCCACTTTATGATATCAGCTAACCGCACACCACATCCCACTTACGAATCTAAAAGAATCAGAGACTATGGCAAAGCCAATTATTCAGCAATTAATCAAGAACTTGAAATTTTTGTCAATACTTATATGCCAGATTTCTTCAGCCGTACAGTCGAAGAAAATTGGGTTCTATTCAGGAACAAAATTATGACATTAACCAATAAGTATGTACCATTATATAGCCTGTCAAGTAAGAAACGGTCCCCCTGGTTCACAACCTCTTTGCAGAGACTACTTAACAAAAAAAAAAGACTCTTCCGTAGAGCCAAGCTGGCCAACAACCCTTTACATTGGCTTGCATACCACGACGTCCTTTCGCAGTATCGCGCTGCCCTTAAACAAGCAAAAAAATCATTCCTTAATGACACCCTTCCTTCCCTTCTTTCAAGCAACCCCTCAAAATTTTGGTCGGTTATCAACCCGCCCAAGAAAAATGCCATAGCACTTGCTGACGATAAAGGCCAAGTCATTCCCAGCAACGACTGCTGTAATGTACTCAATGACATCTTTACTAAGTCATTTTCAGATGCCACGAATGCTCTCGCACCCAAGCTACGTAATCGTACATTCTTACCAATGGATCCTATCGTCATAGATTCAGTCGGAATAATGAAATTGATAAAAGGTCTGAAGATTTCGTCTTCTTGTGGGGTTGATGAGATAAACTCAAAATTTTTGAGGAACACTGAGGTATATTCATCCGTCATTTTGGCCAGCATTTTTGAACAGTCCCTACAGCACTGCATTTTGCCTCAGGACTGGAAGGTGGGTAAGGTGGTTCCGCTTTTCAAATCCGGTAATGCTCATTCCCCTCTTAATTATAGACCAATCACATTAACGAGCATCCCGTGCAAATTATTAGAGCATATAATTTACTCTAACCTCATAACGTTCCTCGAATTAAACTAATTTTTTACTCCTGTCCAACACGGTTTTCGCAAGCACTACTCGTGTGAAACACAGCTATTATCTCTTACTAACAGCATAGCCTCCTCTCTCGACCATGGATCAATAATTGATTGCATTTTCCTCGATTTTGCAAAAGCCTTCGACAAAGTCCCCCATAACCTGCTCCTTCTAAAATTAAGCATCCTGAACATCGACCCCTGCATCATAAAATGGATTGAGTGTTTCCTCTCTAATCGCTCCCAGTTTGTTACAGCTAACAATTTTACTTCATATACTTCTTCTGTAAAATCCGGTGTCCCACAAGGCTCTGTTTTGGCCCCGTTATTGTTCCTAATATATATTAATGACCTTCCTGACTGTGTTTCCTCATCCATAAAGCTTTATGCCGATGACTGTGTTCTTTTTCGTGAAATCACAAACGCTAATGATAACATACTCCTGCAGTCCGACCTTGACGCGATCTCACACTGGTGTAACGATTGGCTTATGACTTTAAATGCTAGTAAATGCAAAATCATGACAATATCCCGCCGTACCAACCTGCCTATACCTTACAGCTACAGAGTTAACTCCATAGCTCTCGAAAATGTCACATCTTACAAATATCTGGGTGTTTACATAACAAACAACTTTTCATGGCATGTTCGTGTGAAATATATTACCAGCAATGCTAATCGCACTCTCGGTTATCTGCGTAGGAACTTTTCTCAAGCACCAAATCATCTCAAAGTAATATTATATCAAACATTAATTCGACCGAAACTAGAATATGCCTCCGCAATATGGGACCCAGCTCTTTCGACACTAACAGACGACATCGAAGCAATTCAAAATCGATCAGTGCGCTTCATTCTGTCTAATTATGCCCGTACTGCAAGTGTTTCCTTAATGAAATCACAACTAGGTCTACCGAACTTGCATATTCGAAGGAAGATCTCCCGTTTGTGCCTGTTTCATAAAATTTATTTCAATAACCCTTTACTTAAAAGTGAACTCTTTTCTGAACCTACTTACCTATCAACGCGTGTCGATCACACATATAAAGTTCGCGCCCCACACTGCCGTACAAATCTGTTTTCTGACTCTTGCTTGCCAAAAACTATAACGGACTGGAACCACCTTCCCCCCTCCATTGCCTATATTCAAGACTCTGTGGCATTCAAAAACGCGCTAAAATTTTTTTTGACTGTCTAGCCTGCTTATTTCATGTTTTTTCTTGTCACTTGTTTGCTGTGTCTGGAGCATTTTGTTTCTTTTCTTAAGCCCTGCAACATATGTTTCAGTTTTTATTTATTTCCAAATACTGCGGGCAGCAGTGCTGCCCAAGCAGGAGTGCCTGTACGCGTGTGTTTTCTCTTTTTTTTTTCTCCAAATTGCTTTGTTGAAATTTTGTTCAACCCCTGTACCCACCCCCTCTGTAACGCCTCCTAGGCCTTGAGGGTAAATAAATAAATAAATAAATAAATAAACTGCATGTGGCATGGCTTATCGGCGCCCCTCCGACATGCGTGCAGCTGCAGGGGTTTTGACGATTCGCAGGCCCCCGGCAGTGGGCAGATAGAGAGTCTGGCCACATAGTGACGTATTCAGAGCTTCGTCGCCAGCCTGAAGCAGAGGCAGCTGTCAGTTGTGTTTATCAGTCAGCCAGCTGAGGTACACACTGATTAGGAAAACAATTGGTTCGTCCCGGATATTTTAAGAGCATTAGGTCTTACTACTTAAGTTCGTCAAGGACGTGTCTGTCTGCAATGATGGTCAAACTGACCAAAACAGTCACCATGTGACCATACTATATCTCATTGCAACAGTGCACTATACTTCCAATCCATTATATATGTGCAAGTATAGCGGCCATTGAAGTGGGACTCCCCCGCGACCACCATTTTCATAAAATTTGGGGGTCACCTGTTTGACGCAGATTGATTAAACTGGCGTCAAATGACTTAGCATGTTGCTGAGGATAAGATTACTAATTGAGATGAAGCCTAAAATATGTGTGGCATTCGCAATAGCGACTTATCTGCCCCTGAACCTGATTAACTGTTGTAATGAGGAAATATACCAGATATATTGAAGGTGGCTGTAACCACAATTGTAGTGCAAAATCCATTAGGTAGACGGTGTTTCTTGGGATGTTTCCGGGAAGCAAACATCCACGGATGTTTGGATTTGCTCGCCTTCTTCTTTCTGGCACCTTTGCGGCACTTTCTGGCAGCATTTGCGGTTTCTGCAAGCTTCGCTAAATCTTTGAACTGCTTTGCAGGTTTGCTGGTATCGACTGACTTGCTTCGATGTTGGCCCTGAAGATTCTGCGTCCAATATCAAGCTGTTTTCTGGAATTGACTGCCCCTCATCTACGCCTGCGCAACCATATCGTCGAGTGCTTCATCGCATCGAAGAATACGCCCCCTGTCCCAACAGAAAGCCCAGCTATATAAGGATCCGTCTCCGGCTTTTCATCACTTTCTGGCAGCATTTGCGGTTTCTGCAAGCTTCGCTAAATCTTTGAACTGCTTAGCAGGTTAGTTGAATTCAATTTTCTCTGTTCTTCGCCTCTTTTTTTCTTGCCGCCAGTGCTGCCAGCTGCGGTTGTACTTTTTGTTGCTTGTCAAACCCGTTTGCAATGCCGACGAATGTCGAACTCGCAGAAAGAGTTGAAGAACTAGAACTGTTACTTAAGGGAAAACTTGAGGAAGTGGTGACCGAGATCACTGCAGAAGTTCTTTCGAAACTGCAGGCTCCTGGTGGAGACGGCAATGCTTCTTTGCTTAGCAGTGTTGAATTTATCAATCAGGAATTTGAGGCAATGAAAGCAAAGGAGTCCGAGCTTATTGCTGCCAACAAGCTGTTGGCAGATGAAAATGAAAACCTGCACAAGAGGGTTGCAGAACTCGAACAGTACTCGAGGATCAACAATGTTGAAATAAAGGGAGTTCCTGTGACTAAAGGCGAAGATGTTAAAAAAGTGTTGGAGAGCATTGGTGATGCCATTGAGTGTCCTGTCGACTCTGCTGACTTTGACATAGTCCATCGTGTAGCCACCAAAAACAAAAATGAAGAAACAATCATTGCTCGGTTTGTGTGTCGGGAAAAGAAAAACGAATTCGTGAGCAAGGCACGTAAAGCTCGCCCCACAGCGGACCAAATTGGCTTCCCTGTGACTGCATCTGCCTCAGTATTTGTGAATGAGCACCTTACATTTGACAACAAGAAACTGTTTGCAAGGGATAAGCTGCTCAAGAAGGAAATGGATTGGAAGCATCTCTGGACTAACAACTGTCGCATTCTTGCGCGTAAGACTGACGAAAGCACGGTCTTCCGCAGCAGTTCGGAAACAAACCCTTAGGTTTCGACCTAGTTTTGCCACTGCATGGCTTCTGTCTCAGTTGAATCCCCCTTTAGCATTCCATTATCTCCTGACAAGCTTCAACATATCTTTGCGAACAGTACTCACTCTCTTATCCATTTCAACGCACGCAGCCTCAGGAAAAGCCATGAATCTATCGATAACTTTATCACTTCACTTCGACACTCGTTTTCTTTCATCTGCATTTCTCAAACTTGGCTCTCCAATTCTGACGGCAATCTGTTTGGTTTTACATCTTATATACCAGAATACTGCAATCGCCTTTCCAGCAGCTATGAGGGCGCTGCAATTTTTATTTCCCCAGAAATTTCATACCACCGTAGATCAGATCTCGCTCTGAATGCACGCATTGCGAATCAGTTTGGATTGAAGCCAATCATTCACTCTTTTCCGCTGACTGCCGTAAGGTGGTACTCGGCTGCATCTATCGTTCCCCGTCATCATCAATCCCTGAGTTCCTGTTAGCGCTAGATGCCACATTAAATAAACTATCTTTCGAAATCAAGAATGTTATAATTGTTGGAGACATTAATATTAACCTTCTAGATACGGAAAACTCTTATGTTGTTTCCTATATTGACTGTTTAAGTGGTTTCAGGTACGAATGTATCATAAATGCTGCAACCAGATGTACCTGCAGTGGATCTTCCTCGTTAATAGACCATGTTCTTACCAATATTTCGCCCTCACCCCACTCAGGGGTCATCACACTCGACATTACAGATCATTTTCCTATTTTCATTACGCACGGCGAAGTTTTCCGTCCTTCGCATTCAGTCTTCTACACTACCAGGTTCAATAGCGAAGAATTTATTAGCGCTATCAGTGATACTGACTGCTCTCCGTGCTTTTCATCGAACGATTCGGAGCGAGCAATGGAATGTTTTTGCCGTCTTTTTTCCATCTGCGTATCTCAGAGCACAACATCAGTAAAGAGTCGAAAGAATTGCAAATTTCCCCACAATCCATGGCTGACACACAGTTTACTAAGCTGTATGCGACGCAAAGAAAATTTATACAAAAAAACCAAGAAGCAGCCTTTAAGTGTTTGTTTAGCTGAACGCTACAAAAACTACACTACTGTGCTAAATAATTTATTGAAACATGCGAGAAAATCTTACTATGAGCATGAAATACATAAAAATGAAAACAACACTAAAAAGCAATGGAAACTTTTGAGTGACTTCCTCAGATTACCCAGCGCAAACAGCCCCCTTACTGACATTAATTTCAATGGTACAGTCTACACTGGTCCATTAGACATTGCAAATGCCTTTAGTGACTTCCTTTCTGCACCTCATAATAGTCGTCCACTTAGTTCAGAGATAAACATAAAGTGCTCAAAACAATCTTTTTTTCTTTTTCCTGTTTCCCCTCGTGAAATCGAACTGCTGATTACTGGCCTCAAGGACACTAGCCCTGGATTAGATAAGATATCCCCTGGGCACCTTAAACTTGTAGCCAATCGGATCTCTGAACCACTTTGTCATGTTATTAATCTCATCCTAAAGACAGGTGTTTTTCCTGCTTGCCTCAAAACAGCTAAGGTAATCCCAGTGTTCAAGAAACGAGACAGACGATTAATTTCTAACTATCGACCTATATCGATTTTATCTTCTCTCAGTAAGATCATCGAGAAATTGATAGTTGAACGCTTAAACAATTACCTAGATAAATTTAAGATAATTTCCCCCCATCAGTTTGGTTTTCGGTCTGGCAGCTCGACTAACTTAGCACTGATCTCTCTGACTGATTTTATCAAGCAAGGTATTGATAATGGCGAGTTTGTTGGTTCTGTCTTTTTAGATTTCACAAAAGCTTTTGATATGATTAATCACTCCATATTGCTTCAAAAACTCGAATTTTATGGTACTACAGGTCCCGTGTCCCGACTGCTGAAAAGCTATTTACAAAATCGTCAACAAATAATCAATATTATTGGAAGCTTTTCCCAAGCTAAAACTATTAACCAAGGTGTTCCTCAGGGCTCTATTTTAGGACCCTTACTATTCTTACTGTATATTAATGACCTTCCTAATTCTATTAGTCCAACTCACTGTGTCTTATATGCTGATGACACTACCGTGTCATTATCTAATACATCCATAGATGATCTAACTCTTGAATTGAATGCCATTCTAAGTAATGTAGCCAAATGGTGCACTGATAATCAGTGGTTGATTAATCCCTCTAAAACGAAATTCATAGTGTTCAAAAGTAGCCAGAAAATTATTTCGTGTCCTCCTACGCTAAACCTTTGTTCTTGTAATATTCCGGCTTCTGATAACACCAACTTCCTCGGCGTTATTCTTGATTCAACTCTTAAATTTTCCGTCCATATCGCTCATCAAAAAAAAAAGATCTATGTTTGGCATCAGAGCTCTAATTAAGGCGCGTCCGTATTTTCCATGCAACCTACTCCTATCTTTGTATTATGCCTTCATACATAGTCACATCACTTATGGGATTATTGCATGGGGAAATACTTATCATTGCCATTTATCGTCTCTGCAACACTCACAAAACCAGGCCATCCGCATTACTACCCGTAGCCCTTTCTCAGCTAATGCTCGTTCTTTATTGCAGGAGCACAGTATTTTACCAGTCCACCAGCTTTTCCAGTATCACCTTGCAATCATGTTCTTCAGATTACTACATGGCACCCTACATTTTCAGTTTGTAGGCCCCATTCAGCTGTTCAGTCACAACCCTACCAGATTTGCAGCAGGGAACAGTTTTCTGCTCCCCAAAGTCCATACCAATTATGGTAAATCGACGTCGTCTTTTCAAGCCATTTCAATTTGGAACACTTTGCCACCCAATCTAAAAACATCAATTTTCTTGCCTGAATTCAAAAACAAGCTCAAAGTATTTTTATTGGAATGCTGATGTGTTATTCTCTTTTTGTGTATATTACCTGCGTTATTGTGATTTTTTACCTTGTTTTTGTGAAGTATTGATTTTATATTTTCTATATTTTGTATTTATCCACTAACTATGCTGTAACCACTTCTTGTACTAATGATTTATCGAGGGTCCAGGTGCAATCTTTGACTTTGGGACCCTCGTCTGTACATTTATGATATTTTGTATATTTTTTGGGGACCAATAATAAAGCCTAACATTTGCTGAGTACATTGATGTAGATACTTGGAGCTCTTGAGACCCTGTGGTGGCTCAGTGGTTATGACGCTTGGCTGCTGACCCAAAAGACTCAGGCCCGATCCCGGCCGTGGCAGTCAAATTCGATGGAGGCAAAATTCTAGAGGCCTGTGTACTGTGCGATATGAGTGCACGCTAAATAACCCCAGGTGGTCAAAATTTCCAGAGCCCTTCAGTACGGCGTCCCTCATGGCCTGAGTCGTTTTGGAACATTAAGCTTCCGTAAACTGTCAACTTGAAGCTCCTGTAGCTGGTGCTCTTAAGTCGAGCACTGAGGCAGTGTTGGCGGAGAATTTTTTTTCTTTATTTATCAAAAGTGTCTTAATTGCTGCTCCTGCAAGGCTCGGAAACAATTGTGTGCTGCCCTCGATTTAGTCCGTGTGGTAGTTGCGTTCTTCCAGCGTGCCAAAATTCCATGCTCGTCATGTGCTGTTCACCGCTTGTGCGTTTCCTCACGTGCGACACCACGCGTGAAGAAGCTTCAGTGCTCTCGCGTCGTGCACTGGTGACACAGTGTGACGCTTAGTCCATTAGGGACCAAGAAAAATCTAACGGAGGGATTTTCTTCGTTTTTAGCATGTAATGCTCCCTTATGAAGAAAAACAGATTGCTTCATTCGTTCCGAAGTTACACAGGTGTACGTTTCATAGCACGCTGGGTCTTCCCCATAGCACAAGTGGCTACTTTGCTCCACTCCTACTTGGTGGCATGAATTTTGTTAATGTGTCCGTGATTTTTACGCAAGGTGATACAACACTTCCTGCAGGCCCTCAGGTATCTCTTCTGGCTACACTGGCACCGCAGTTATTATAATGTACGTGGAAAGCTTGCTCCTTTTGAAAGAAGCATCAGACACGACTGAGCCAGAGTGTTTGTGGACCGCTGGTTGCTGCCTCTCGGGGTGCAGGTAATGACGGGTGACGTTCTTCACTAAGCAAAGACTGTCAGCAGGCTCATCTCTAGCAATTTGGCAGATTGTCCTAGCGTGCACAGTTGCAAAGTTGACCTTTCGTGCAAATAGCCGCCCCCACTTTTGGTCCCTGATGCCGATGTAGTGGCAGTTGACGGCGTCATTCGAAAGGTCGACACCTGCCACACCACTGTTGTAAAAGGAAAGGAGTGTTGGCTTACAAAAGTCCTGTTTTTCATGCGCTGTAGGCAACCACCGCTTTACAAAACATGTAGGCTCAATGATGTTATAGTTGCAGGCCATAAGACTTAGACTTAGGCCTTAGACTTCAATAAAAGCATGTAACCTAGACTATTGAAGCAAGAACATATTTTTCCTGGCTGCTTCTATTCCGTTGCTTTCTTTAGGCCGAGTAGACTTTTCCTAAATGCGTTTTGGCGAACGGTTCCTGTAGCCCGCAATTCCTCCAAGCAGAGCGTTACAAAAATGTGTTGACTGGTAGTAATAAAAAAAATGCCAAAAGTTTTTTTGTCTGAACTCAAGGACTTTCCACAGTAGGTATGAAATACATAACAGTGACCCTCTCCTCTGTAGAACAGCCAGTACTTATAACAAAAACTTTACTATAACCCATTAAAATCACACCATCATCATATTCAGGATAGCTACCTACAAAGCAGCCTCTGAGGCCTTGCTGAGGACACAAAGTGTTTTTTTGGGGGAAAAATTGCTAGGAACCATAGGGTCTATGACCTGGAATAGTTAGGTGGCGTTGTGCACACAGGAAGACCCAGCGTGCTATAGAAAGTACAGCAGCTTGTATTTCATCACAGCTCAAGAAGAACCAAAGGTGCGGGGCATTCAAAGCATCCATTGCTTAGTTTCGTCTTTCGTGCTTCGCTGTTCTTGAAGTTAGCATAATATGTGCATAAACGTGGCCCCGAGAAAATTATAATCCAGCGACTACCGGTGTAGCTCGTGGGAAACAAACATCCTGGAATTTCACCCTGGAAAGATGGCACACGGAGGAGGGAAAGAGGAAAGGCGCCTTCTTTGTTAAGGGGCGTCGGCCGCTCCCCCGGTGACAAAAGCATGACCTACGTGAAAAGGAATATTCAATCTTTGGTGTTGAAATCATAAGAAATTTAACTGTACTTTTTAAAAGTACGCTGGGCGCTATTGGGTTAAAAAAGAAATTGTGTGCTGGTGTAGGTACATCCCCTCGGTTGTGAAGGTTTTACGAATTTGAAAGCCTTGAGGTTGGCAGGCATGTCTGTGGCTACGGACTCACCATTGGCTGCAACTTCGAAGGTGTGGTAATAAAGTTAATCAAACTTTTTTGCTTAGCTGGCTAAAAATTTAGCGTAATTTTCAAGGTACCCGAAGTGTACCATGGCTGACAGTTTGTTCCTGGACATGCTTTATTTATTTTTGACAGCTCTATTTTGAGGCACATTTGAAAGTGTTTGCTGAAAACATTGGCATGGTAACAGGATGATCAGGAGCACCCTTTCTCTGCGAGGCTTTTGTGGCAAGAACACTGATAGAGTCTGGCGTAATGCGAGCTCTTGCTGATGTACCTTGCTGAGGTTTCTCCTTTAAGGTGAGGCACACAAAAACTTCATTCGCATAAGATGCACTGTGCTCGCTCAGTACATTGGAATTGGATGAGAAGGCTTGTTTCGTTTTTTGTGCTGCATTGCAAATTTCCAGGGTGCCTACCAACCAGGAAAACAGAGAATTGTTAGGGAATATGAGTAGACTAAAAACTCCGGGAAAACTCATAGAATTTGTGCTTATATGAATATTAGCGCTGATTTTATTTAAAATGAATGAAAGTCGCGGTAGTGCTAGCTTTAGTGACTGCACTACGGTACAGCCATCTAATCCACTTATTTTTGTGATGCAGGCGACCTTCCTTGCGTTTGCCAGCCTGCTGCTGCCGACTTTGGCATGCTTGTCAGCAAGGGTGTCATCGGTGGGCGCAGTGCCGTGCACCAGAAACGGACGAGGCTTTTGCCACCCACCACCCGTCAGCCGCTCGTCCCCGCTGAATGTGCTGCCAGAGGAGCTACGCTCGCCAGATATCATCGCTGCTGGCCACATCGTCATCAGCAACATCATGTATAGAAGGGCTTCTCCCACCAACATCACTCCATGGGCTTGGTGAATGCACTGCGGCAATGCCATCTAGTCCATTTACCTTTGCAGTGCAGGTCAGTAAAACGTGTGTCCTCTTAGCTAAAAAAATCAAGTAATTATCTCCCAGTGTAGTTTCCAAGCCTGCGCTCCTGTCTTGCCATTGCCGTTGAGTGCGCTCATGAAATTCATTCCTTGCTCAGGTTATCGGGGGATGTTGGAGCTATTCCTGGTCCCAACAGCAGTGCTGCTGTACTGGCTGAACTACAGGAGTCGAGCACTGGCCAGACCCAGTTGATCACCCAAATACAAGGAGCTGAAAACGTAATTAAGCACAACAGACAAAACAATAACAGACTTGAACAAGTGAATGACTGAACTCGAAACACATTACCAAACACTCCTTCACCTCAGAAACGACATTGAAAAAGTGCAGACAAATAGAGGGATCATGTCTAAAAAGATTCAGGTAAAAGATGTTGGTGCGTAAGGGTACATTTCTCTTAAAAAAGGGGCTAATTTCAAAGCATTTTTAAAATCCAGCTGAAAGCTTGGTTGCACACAGATTCTCCTTGATTTTCAACCAGAAGGCTGCTTTATTTTTTGTGACACTGTCTGTATACAAAGCTTTGCCCCAGCTTTTTTTCAGGATTTTGTGATTTAAAGAATTGCAAAACATTTCAACTGCACCAACAAACAACCCACTCGCCAAGCAACATACCTTGCTCAAGTTTGCAAAACACTTGTATAATTTATTTTTCAGAATGCCAAACTGATGAGCTGTCCACCACCATGCGGCTGCAAGGCATTCCTCATGACAGGTCCACTCCGCAGCCGACGGAGCCATCTTTTGCAAGTGCAGATGACCCTCGTGACACCTCGTACCAGCCTTCTCTGGACAGTTCTTGATTGTAAGCAGCCCTGGAATATTCTTCCAACTACTACTGCTGCACTGCATGCAGCATTGAGTCAACTGGGATTATGCTCCTGCTTGAAGCAGGCAGCACTTTTCTTGCAAGTAATGCACTTGCATTCAGGGCATACTTGCAGGCGACCATACGGCAGCTTTTGGGACATATGATGTGTTCCTCAGCATGCCAGCTGAGAAAAGAATAATTTTTTTGCTGATGGCATTCAGCAAAAGGCTCGCAGGCAATAAGATCTGCTTAGACATAGCACAGTATTGGCTGGTTGACTCATAGCTACTTCTTCGAAAGTCACCGAGAACTTTATAAATGGAACTAAATGCGTACGTGAATTTCTGTATTGAAACATTTGCATGCTAACTATTATAGTGCACCATGAGAATGTTTTGCCTGCTGGTGGAAAGTTTCTTGCCCTCTAAAGAACGCACTAAGGTAGTTGGGAAAAAATATGGCATATGTAAAAGTGAACCCAAATGGGAATAGAAGACGCCCGAAACCAAGTTTGGGAGAGTGCAGTGCGTCTTTTTCACAAGGCCGCTCTGCGCACTTGTTGAGAACAAAACCGCTGGCTCTGGCAATGCATGCGCAGGTCATGTCAGTGACAGGCACACATGCGACAGATGGGGCCAGCTGTCAGGCACATACTCGCCGTTTCATAGGCACAGCTGGCTCCTCGTGGAACCAGATCGTGCCTGCATCTCCCACGTGCATTTGTTTTCAACCAGGAGCAGACGAATTTGCAGGGTTATTTTTTTCACAGATCATCACATGAGCCTTGCTGTGCAGGGAAGTTCATGGTGTATGAGAAGTGTTTGCTGGACTTGACGAAATTTGGCCGCATCTGTCACCTTCCTGCAGAACCGTCAGTGGAGGTATGCAAGGGATATTTGTTCCATGCCCTGGGTGGCATTTTTGTTCATGTCCTAGCTTTTCGTATCATCTGTTTCACAACTGTGTATTGTGCTTGCATGGAATGATAGGAAACGTGGGTAGTAAGTAGCATGCAGCCCAGAAATATACCTCAAGCTTATCACTGGCTGCTACTTGCAGATTTGGCTGCTGACCATGCTCCTGATATGCTTCAGTGGTAGTACCTTCTTTCAACACGTAACCTCAGTTCTTTTAATCTCCTTCAGGGGCAAACTATTATTGAGAAGGCTAGAATGTTAAAGCTTCAGATTTTATTAGAAGACCACGTCATGATTGCACAGCAAAAATATCCATCGTTCCAGATGCTGGATTGAGCACTTTCTTTTGAGTCCTCATATCCGCACAGCGTGTTCCAACACAGGTTGCAAAGCACTGCTTTCTCGTCAGTCTTTTCAGCAAAAATCAGTATGTAAACAAATCAGTCAATCTTAAAGCACTAATCGTATGAAAACAATCAATAAAATGTGCCCTGATGACAGCCGTACCATCACTGGCATAAAACGTACACGCATTCATCATGAAAAGAATTTTTTTCTCTTAATCTTGCGCGCGTGACTAGATGCGGTCCTATGGATGATTGTGCACAATTCCGTGCTTTTTCAGTGTTCTAATTTGTGCACATTGCTCTTTCCTCACGACAATTTGACAGCATTTATGCCACATGCGCAAATGTGGGCGCTCTGCCTCCAGGGGATGTGGAGGCCAACTGTGATGCACCCTGTTCGGTGGTGTGGCTGCATATTTCGTGCCATCTTCTCTTCCAGGTGTGTGGCTCCCTGGCCACGGTGACAGCCACATGCCAGGACGGGCACGCACACAAGTGGCAGAGCCAGCCCAAGAGGAGAAAGCTTCCTCTCGGCAGCATTGAGGTTGCTGCTACAAGCGCACAAGAGGTAAAATGGACTATATCCCGTTGTTTCATGGGCAGCAGTATTGAAAGGCATATGTGATGAAGGGTCTTCTTGATGGAACAGCGCAAAACATCGGGACAAGAGACAAGCGCTGAAACTGGTTTTTATTTCGAAGAAACATTGCTTCTTATACCTTCTTCACCCTCTCAAAAAGCACATGCGTCGCAACCATATCGTTCAAGCGTCCACAAAAAAGCATAAGACAAAAAATCACAGATATTTATAATCACATTTTTAACATGTCAAATTCTTTCTTAGTCAAAGCAACAGACGGCGTGCTGACACAATCGTCGCGCAGACTTGCTATCGAAGCTGCCTCGATTATTTCCCTGACTAACTGGTCTTTGTGATTCAAGAATGAATAACCAACATGCCCAAGCTGCTGTCCTGGC